>NC_068433.1:41635490-41810490 GCF_023373465.1 Oncorhynchus keta
ATAAACCACATTCAAGCCGGTCTGTAGAACGCATTTCCTGGTAACTACCGTATAAAAAAAAACGCATGAATTACAGTAAACCATGCGGAAATGTGTTTGATATCAGTCTCTAACTACTGATAACCTTATACAATTGGTGTGAGCTGACGTGAAAGCCATTCCTCCGACCCAGAACCACCCGGCCAGGTCAAACAAAAGGCCGGGTTTGAGGGCTGGTTATCAGCCCTGACTCTGTCTCTGGTGACCCACCCTGGTATGACTTACTACCTGAAGGGCAAAGCAATCCTTCACTAGATGGATGGACTGGACACACAGCGTATATACACTATAAGGACCACTGGACAGTGGCATACAGTTGGTTTATCAAAAGCACAAACACATACTTGCCATTTGAACAGTGGCCAACTTTAAAAGAGAACAGAAAAAGGCAGCCAGGGTCGGGAACGTGCATGCAGAGAGTATTTCCCTTTAATAGCGTAGATAAAGTGCTCATGGTAGAATCGGCACAAGTAAACACACGTGTTCTGTATTCAGAGCAGCCTATAGGAATATTTGTCCGAGAAGAAGATAAGCTTTGAGGCATCCCGCAAAGTAAGTCAAAGGACCCTCTAATGTAATAATAATATGCCTAATAATAATAACAATACGAGTCATAATCCTAATAATAATACATTCGGGCACAATGCATAAATTGTGGCCACTTTTTTTGTGTCATTCCCTTGCTCTAACCCAAACGGAAAAAAAGCCAAACATTCAAATTATAGCTAAGCTTTTTACCTGTTCCCGTGGAATGCATGGGAGCGACGTCCTTCGGTGGGACTTGCTGTTGCTGTGACTGTGCGCCATGTCTGAAGAGACCACTGAACTGGACCTTCGTCGCCTTTTAAACACGGGAATGATATTCTCTTCCTTCCCCGCTGTCACGTAGCTACAACCCGCCCCGAGTGGCACTGAGCCCGTCAGGAGCCGGTCAGCATACCTCGCTAGCAGGACCCCCAGCACTCCTACCAGGTACGCCAGGTAGGGTCTCCAGCTGGCCCGGATCTTGTTGAGGGAGATGAGAGACACAGTTCTGATGATACTGATGAAGACGATGACAGAAACCCCCTGTCCGAGTCTGACCACCATCAGCGCCCCGACGGCTAGACAGGATAGAACCACCACCGTGGCGGTGAAAGACAACAACTGGTCCTCCGCACCGTGCAGGAGAGACTGCGCCGCGGCTTCGCCGAAGTGACACACTGCCAACAGGAACACCGCGGTCCGGATCAGCACCCCGCAGCGGATCAGGTACAAGCCAACCCAAAAGAAGGCACATACGAGAGTGAAGACGGGGGACACGAGGTACCAAACGTTCAACAACAGTTCCACCACACAGGTCGCCACGAAATGAAGTAGAGAACCAGACTCGCCGTTATTCTTGCTGTTACTGCTGCAACTCTGCTGCTCCACGTCCCAGTCCACCAATCTGACCAGCAAAGCAAGAATAACCGAAACAGAGCCCACACACACCGCGGACGAAAGTCTCAGGGAACTCCATATGTCTGCGAGTCTCAGCCACGACTGGCAGCCCGCGTCCTGATACAGAGGGGTGACACATGTTTTCACATAGCCGTTGCGCTCCACCGCCCGCGGGCATTTATCATGAGCGCTCCTTGATATACCTCTGCCGCTGTCAGCTTCCACTTCCATCGTCATCACACAGGGTGGACGAAGGGAGCGGCGTGAACTATATATTCACAATGTGTAAATGTGAAAGGTTCAGTGCATTTTCATACACCATGTTTGACAGAGAGAGCCATAACGCGCGGCAGTGTGTGGGACTGTGCGCTACTGCTTGCGCGCCTCGAAATTATTGACCCATTTCTCCCCAAAACACACATAAAGTAGGCCACATAAAAATACAGAACACGAATGAACGAAAACACGTGCTGGAAAAAGTGACGTTTCACTGTGTAGCCTTCAACAAACCACGTAAAACCTCATATTTTCTATAGTCCTCCCTGCGCGAGAACAGCCTCCATCCAGTGAACCAGAAAGAGCAACTCTTGGCTATTCGCACATCTAGGCCACTGCCTGCATCTCCCTCTATCTCGCCCTCCCGCACAACACTCTCCTCTCTCCTTTGTGCCGCTCGGTCTGTTCCTCTCTCTCCGTATTATTTATCCCTCACGTTTCTTCTGCTCATCATAGGCTAGGCTACTCCTCTCCTCTTGAAGAAACAACAGCGGAATTTGCCGAAGCGTGGCATACTGCTGCCCGGACGTAAACCATGTTTACATAGAGATTTCCTGACGTTTATTTTTAATTTTTAAAAGGAGATGAAATAGAGCCCCGGCTTGGTCCGGTGGCTCGAGAGGCGTCACAAAACAAATCAATGATGATGGTGATGGAATTTATTATAATTATGATAATGAATGCAATAGAGTTAGGCCTATTTTCACAAACATCAATTATAACATTTTCTGTAGGCTATGCTGGAAATAAATACCATGATGTCATGATAGTCGAAAATGGCTCTTGAGATTCCTAGTGCCGCTGGCAGAAAATCTCACGTTTTTTTTCTATGGAAGGTTGAATAATGCATATTAAACTCACTTGCATCATGGGCTACGTCATCCAATCCATATCCTGAAAATATGAGCTCATCTTACACCTCTTCTCTCATAGCGTATTTTCTGAAACCAAATTAACTTCAGAGGGTAACCATTAGGCTATCTTTCACTTTTTATGATCTTATCAAAGTAATTGATTTTTAGGATATAAGCCAAATAAATATATTGTCATGAAAGAGGAGTCTAGGCAGGTGCAACTGAAGGACAATTCACATGATGTAAGACTGGATCTGACGGTTTGTGATGTGGGAAGAATGGCACCCTATTCCCTATATAGTGAAAAGTAGTGCTTTACATAGGGAATCTGTGGCATTTGGGACCCAAGTTCGATTTTGTATATTAACTCCTCACCTATTTTGGTAGAATAGAACAACTTTGGTAAACAGTGTATTCAGAGAGGAAGGTGTTTCAGATTGTGTTTACAGTATGTCACAGGTAGCAGTCACACATCCAACCTCCCTCCCTACCACCTCTGTGTTGTCACATTGTACCTTGTTATTGCTTGACCTTACATTTACTTTTTTATTTAACCCTTATTTTAACAGGTAAATTGACTGAGAATACATTCTCATTTATAGCAACAACCTGGGGAATAGTTACAGGGGAGAGGAAGAGCGATGAATGAGCCGATTGGAAGCTGGGGATGATTAGGTGGCCATGATGGTCTGAGGGCCAGATTGGGAATTTATCCAGGGCACCAGGGTTAACACCCCCTAAGTGCCAGGTCATCTGGTCCAAATACACCAAGACAGTCGTGAAGAGGGCACGACAAAACCTATTCCCCCTCAGGAGACGATTTGGCATGAGTCCCCAGATCCCAAAAAAGTTATACAGCTGCACCAACGAGAGCATCCTGACCGGTTGCATCACCGCCTGGTATGGCAACTGCTCGGCATCTGACCGTAAGGCACTACAGAGGGTAGAGCGTACGGCCCAGTGCATCACTGGTGCCAAGCTTTCTGCCATCCAGGACGTATATAAATAGGCGGTGTCAGAGGAAAGCCCATAAAATTGTCAGAGACTCCAGTCACCCAAGTCATAGACTGTTTTCTCTGCTACCACACGACAAGCGGTACTGGAGCGCCAAGTCTAGGACCAAAAGGCTCCTTAATAGCTTCTACCCTCAAGCCATAAGACTGCTGAACAATCAATCAAATGGCCACCGGACTATTTACATCGACACCCACCCCTTCCCCTCCATTTGTTTTGTACGCTGCTGCTTCTCACTGTTTATTATCTTTGCATAGTCACTTCACCCCTACCTACATGTACAAATTACCTCAACTAGCCTGTACCTCCGCACACTGATTCAGTACCGGTGCTCCCTGTATATAGCCTTGTTATTGTTATTTTATTGTGTTACTTTTAGTATTTTTTACTTCCGTTTATTTGGTAAATATTTTCTGAACTCATCTTGAACTGCACTGTTGGTTAAGGGCTTGTAAAGTAAGCATTTCACAGTAAGGTCTACACTTGTATTCGGCACATGTGACAAATAAAGTTTGATTTGATCTGGAGTGACCACTGAGAGTCGAGTCAACAGTTTAACGCCCCATTTGAAAGACGGCACCCTACACAGGACAATGTTCCCAATTCTTGCACTGGGGCATTGGAATATCTTTCTAGACCAGAGGAAAGAGTGCCTCTTACTGGTCCTCCAACACCACTTCCAGCAGAATATGGTCTCCCATCCAGGGCCCGACCAGGACCAACCCTGCTTAGCTTCAGAGGCAACATTGTATATTGGCACTCAGGTGTTATACAAAAACACTAAAATACGAACGGCAAAGCCCTACTCTCCAACTTAACCTTAACATGTTTATTGGACAAAAGAACGGAATAGGCCTAAGCTGATGGATCTCACATGGCAAGGACCCTTTCTCAAAGCAAACAGCTCCGAGCAGTCCAAGATGAAGAGAGTGTGATGCGTCAAACAGAGACCACTGCTAATATACCCAAGCTAAAAATAAACATGTGACTGACTCCAGATCAGAACATACAAGGAGGTGTGCACACACAGACAGACCTCTGTACATTTTGTGATTAACCTGAGTGTTTCGGTCGCCTAGTTTTAGGAGTGTTACACCGGAGCCCTACCACAAAGGCTGAAATCATCGGTGTTCTGGACCTGTTAGTTGTTTAGCACCCCCCTAGTGGCAGTTTAAGTTCAGCAGTCTAGAATTGACCTGTTTGTGTCATATGGCAGGAAACAGTTTCAGAAGTGAAGCAATGTGTAAGATGTGCAACTGTGACAGAGTAGTTACAATCCTTCAACATCCTTCTTTATAAGCTTTGTATGACGTAATGTCTGTAAGTACAATTTTTATTAACATAAGAAAAATGTTTATCACATAGAATTTTCATGTTTCTGTAAAACCCATAAGAGAGGAACCTCCACGTGGAGCAACAAGGATTAAAGAGTCAGCAGGCTGTCATCTCGGTGCAGAGCAAGCCATCACGACATCCCCAGTTTAAATCTTCTCCCTACGTGCCACACTTACCTCACATCACCATGGCAGAAAGTAGTAAGGAAAATGCTACGCAGCAAGACGAAAACATTAAAGAGAAACATGGAGCATTTGATGCACAGTCTAAGTTTTCGCTCTTACAAATCAGTCAGTCAGTTCGAGGTCGTCAGCCAGTTCAAGGGCTTGTTTAGTCATCGCCAAAGCAGAAGCAGCCCAAGCCAGAGCAGCTTATGCGAAGAGAGAGATAGACATTAAGTTTGAGAAGGCACTCCATCCCGGCCCAGCTCGATGGAAGTTAAATGCATCCTCTTCCTCTTCAGAGTATGGCGGGGAGGAAGAGGAACCGGCCAATCAGGAGGTAACATTAAGTGTACGGAGGTATTCGACATCTTCAAGGTCAAAGACGTAAGACGTGTGCGGGACTCACAGAGACAGCCGGCAGGAGGGCCCGTGGTTACGTTGTGGAGTCAGTCGATGAGAAGATGAGTCTCTGCCTTCCCACACTCACCGAATGCAACCAAGTCCCTAACAACTGCTCAGAAATTCCCATTCCAACTGCAGCTCACCACCACAGTCACCTGAAACGCATCACAGACAAGATCCCACCTCTGGATCCTGATGCATACATACTTCTCCTCTTAGGCAGAGATGTCTTGAGAGTACATGAAGTCAGGAACCAAATAAACGGTCCAGACAACGCTCCATTCGCCCAGAAGTGAGATCTAGGTTGGGTTGTCGTCGGGGACGTGTGTCTCAGAGGTGCCCACAAACCATCTCAGGTGAACTCGTTCAAGACATCCATCTTGGAAAATGGTCATACAACCTACCTCAGCCCATGCAATAGTCAGGTTAGGGTGAAAGAGAAGCTCAGTTACTGAGCACAGCAGCAGATCCTCGACTAGCCAAACCTGCAAGACAATTCACTGACACTTACCGGAGAGAACCTGGGTCGGTCAATCTTCTGTCGCACCACTAGCGATCACAAACTTGCACCTTCGAACCACCTTCGAAATTCTTTCAGATCATGGACAACGAGGTCTGCCAAGACAGCTCCAACAGCTGGGTCGCGCCCTTGCCATTCCAGACACCCAGACGACGGCTTCTTAACAATAGGGAGTACGCTTACAGTCGTCTCACCTCACTCCGTCGTATTATAGCAAAGCGGCCTCAGATGAAGGAGAACTTCCTAGAGTTCATGCAGAAATTGCTCATCAACGATCATGCAGAGGTAGCGCCACCACTTCAGGAAGGTCAAGAATGCTGGTACCTCCCTTCGTTTGGAGTCTATCACCCTAAACAGCCAGACCAGATCCGTGTGGTGTTCAACTCAAGTGCACCATTCGATGGAGTCTCCCTCAATGATGTACTCCTCACAGGCCATGATCTCAACAACAGCCTGCTGGGGGTACTCATGAGGTTCAGGAAAGAACCAGTGACCATCACTGCTGATATCCAGCTGCTTCATGGTGAGAAAGGATCACATAGATTTCCTCCACTTCCTGTGGTATCGCAACAATGACCCCAGCAGGGACATTGTGAACTACAGAATGCGTGTTCATGTCTTCGGCAATAGCCCGTCTCCTGCTGTTGCCATATACGGCCTAAGGAGGGCTGCCAAGCAAGAAGAGGATTACTTTGGCCGCGATGTGAGAAGGTTCTGCGATGTAAGAAGCACTAAAGTCATTCACTACTGAAACAGAGGCCATCAGTGTCCTCAGTCGAGCATAGCTTGTGCTATCCAACCTCAGGCTACACAAAATTGTCTCTAGCAGTCCTGTGGTGATTGATGCGTTTCCCCCTGACGACCAGTTCAAGGACATTAAGGATCTAAACCTCTTCACTGATGATCTCCCCCTACAGCGCAGTCTAGGAGTGTCTTGGAACATTACGGCAGACACATTCACATTCCAAGCCGTAGACGGCAAGAAGCCATTCACACGCAGGGGAGTGCTCTCTATGGTCAATAGCCTATATGATCCACTTGGCTTCCTAGCCCCTGTCACCATACAAGGCAGGCTACTCCTCAGGGAGCTCTCTACGGGAGCGGAAGATTGGGATTCACCCCTTTGTGAAGATTGGGATTCCCGCAGACATGGAAGAAAAGTGGAACAAAAGGAAGGAGATTCACTTCAAGACTAACAGGTGCTCCAAATACCCCGCACCTACACGTTTTCCTCTACCTCTACTGCTCAGCTCAAGGAATGTTGTGTCTTCGCAGATGCATGGGTGAAAGCTATCTTACTCAAAATGGAAAAAGTGAAGTTGGCTTTATTTTTGGAAGAGCCAAGCTGGCTCCCCAGCCAGAATTCACTATCCCCAGACTGGTACTATGCACAGCCGTGCTGGCAGTCGAGATCGCAGAGTTGATAGTTGAGGAGATGGATCTGAAGTTTGACAGCATCACATACTATTCGGACAGCAAAGTGGTGCTTGGAAACATCCACAACCAAACAAGGCGGTTCTACGTCTACATGAGCAACAGAGTTCAGCATATCCAGCAATCCACGTCCCCAGTCCAATGGAGGTATGTGCCCACAGATCTCAACCCGGCTGACCATGGGTCAAGATCCGTAACAGTAGCCCTCCTCAGCAACATGACATGGCTGTCTGGACCAGCCTTTCTTCAGAATCCAGCCCTGCACTCCTCCAAATCTCTAGAGTTGTGTGACTCTGTTGTTATAAACTCTTCTTGCAACTGAGATATGGCCACAAGTGACGACTAATGTCACTCAAGTCTCCAAGAACCTGCTGAGCTCCAAACACTTTGAGCATTTTCCCAAGTGGAACAGTCTCACAAGGACAGTAGCACGCTTAATCCAGATAGCTCGGACCTTCTCTCAGCCTGCACAAGAGAGGAGCTGCCATGGATGGCACATCTGTCTGAAGAACCCCACTGAAGAAGAGCTGGAAAGAGCCAAAGTCCTTCTGATAAAAAGTCTCCAAGATGAGTGTTATGCAGAGGAATTTAGGAACGTAGTATTCCTACCGACGGAAGTCTACGAAGTCTGCATCCTATCGTTGACAGTGACGGACTGCTCAGAGTTGGAGGCCGAATCGAACAATCTAAATTAGGAACGAATGATGTCAACCCCATCATCATTCCAGGTTGTCACCACCTGACAAACTTGCTTGTGCATCACCACCATGAGGCTGTCAATCATCAAGGGAGACGTTTCACAGAAGGTGCCATCCGAGCAGATGGACTCTGGTTTGTTGGAGCTAAGAGATGTATCAGCGGTGCGCTCTTCAAATGTGTCACGTGCAAGAAACTCCGCGGGAAGACAGAACACCAACAGTTGGAAGAACTGCCAGATGACTGGCTACAGGTAGCACCAACTTTCACCTACGTAGGCGCAGACGTTTTTAGGCGGACGCACCAGAGGAGGACGCGCCAATAGCAAATGGTGGGCGGTGATGTTCTCGTGCATGTACACACAGAAGTAATTGAATCACTAAGTGCTTCCAGCTTCATAAACGCCCTGAGAAGATTATTCTCAATCAGAGGCATAGAAAAGTAGATAAGTTCCGATAGTGGTACAAACTTTGTTGGGGCTTGCCGAGACCTGAGGATGGATAGATCAAGCTCCAGTTCAGAGAGCGTGGAGAGGTATCTCCAAGAACAAAAATGTACTTGGGTGTTCAACCCACCTCACTCATCCCATATGGGTGGTGCATGGGAGTGAATGACTGGCATTGCACATCGTATCCTCGACTGCATGTTCCTCCAAGGTAGATCTTCACGCCTTACACATGAAGTCCTGACAACACTGATGGCCGAGGTCACTGCTGTGATGAATGCCAGGCCTCTCATCCCCGTATCTTCAGAACCGGAATCAACCTTCATCCTCACTCCAGCTATGCTCTTGACCCAGGAGACTGGTATCCCCCCTCCTCCACCAGGCAAGTTTGGGGAAGTAGAGCTCAACAAGCAAGAGTGGAAGCAGGTACAAAGTCTAACGGACAACTTTTGGAACAAGTGGCGGAAGGAGTATCTCTGCACGCTGCAGAGCCGACGCAAGTGGCAGGACAAGAGGCCAGATCTTAAAGAAGGGGATGTTGTCTTAATGAAAGACAGTCAGGCTAAAAGAAATGAATGGCCTATGGCCATCGTTGTGAAGACCCTTCCCAGCCGGGATGGGATGGTTGAGGAAAGTCAATGTGAGAATTGTCAAGGAGGGAACTATGAAGATCTTCTCTCTGCCCATTTCAGAAGTGGTTCTCCTTCTTTCTTCGGAAGACCCCAGTGGTCAGAGTTAGGTTTATGTTGGATAGTTAAAGACCCCAGGCGGGTAGTGTTCTGGACCTGTTAGTTGTTTACCACACCCTAGTGGCAGTTTAAGTTCAGCAGTCTAGAATTGACCTGTTTGTGTCATGTGACAGGAAGCGGTTTCAGAAGTGAAGCAATGTGTAAGATGTGCAGGTGTGACAGAGTAGTCTCAATCCTTCAATATCCTTCATAAGCTTTGTATGATGCAATGTCTGAAAGTACAAGTTGTTTATTAACCCAAGATAAATGTTAATCACATATCATTTTCATGTTTATTAGAAGTAATTAGACAGCACTGAATATTATGTTGCTATTATCCCTCTCCTCAAAGTTGTCCTCTCTAGGGACTGGAACGGGAGAATATTTTCATAATGTCCTCCCACAAAATGACCTGCCCTGTCCAGTAGCCTTTACTGACAGCTGATTAAATCAAGATAGGGATCTAGTGGGAATTTGGCCAGCTGATGACATTTGATTGGCTTAGCTGGGCAGTGTGCAAGGTTGGCTGGATGACAGCTCAGTCGAGTTAGCCTGCAAAGTGTCCTACTATAGCAGGCTAGCTAGCTAATAATACATTGTTTTTAACATTTAAAAACTGTATTTACTTACCTGAGTAGGTTCTCCCGTTGCATGTTTTTTTGGTTCTTACAAAAACAAAATAATGGACAATCTTTACGATATTTTCGGTTGTAGCACGCTGCGGTCTAAGGCACTGCATCTCAGTGCTAGAGACGTCACTACAGACCCTGGTTCGATCCCAGTTTAAAAGGTGCTAGGACGTTTGACTTTACCAGCGTAATCCACTCTCAATTTCAATATATATAAATCGCAGACTGTCGGCCACACTTGATAACTTAAAAAATAGCACTTGAAACTAGCATAGGGAACAACTACCCCGACGGAAAACAGTGATGCACAGAACACACAGCACCCCTTCTATGGGTGTGTGGGGGAGGGTTCTTGAAATCTAACATCCTATCAAAATCTTGCAGTTGAGGAATAACAGGGCATGATCTGTGTCATATTTTGATGCTTGTTAAATTGTAAAAAGAAAAAAAGAAATGCCAATAAATATATTGTACAAAAAAAAACACATCTTGCAGTTGGGAGCCAGCAAACAATTCAAACCGTTTTTGCAATACAAATTTCCAAGGGAGGTATGACAACGATTATTTTTGGGATGTATGGCAATGCGAGACTAGAGTTGTAACAACAAAGGTAGTGTTCAACCTTCCCAAGTTCTCTCACGTCACCCCGCTCCTCCGCTCTCTCCACTGGCTTCCAGTTGAAGCTCGCATCCGCTACAAGACCATGGTGCTTGCCTACGGAGCTGTGAGGGGAACGGCACTTCAGTACCTCCAGGCTCTGATCAGGCCCTACACCCAAACAAGGGCACTGCGTTCATCCACCTCTGGCCTGCTCGCCTCCCTACCACTGAGGAAGTACAGTTCCCGCTCAGCCCAGTCAAAACTGTTCGCTGCTCTGGCCCCCCAATGGTGGAACAAACTCCCTCACGACGCCAGGACAGCGGAGTCAATCACCACCTTCCGGAGACACCTGAAACCCCACCTCTTTAAGGAATACCTAGGATAGGATAAAGTAATCCTTCTCACCCCCCCTTAGACGCACTATTGTAAAGTGGCTGTTCCACTGGATGTCATAAGGTGAATGCACCAATTTGTAAGTCGCTCTGGATAAGAGCGTCTGCTAAATGACTTAAATGTAATGTAAATGTAAAATGTTTCTGTAAAAGATGAATATTTGAGTCAGCTACTTTGCATTAGCTTCAATGCTATTTCTCCCTAGGGATACCTAGTTGAGTAATATTAAGCATACAGTTGCATTCTAGTGACTTTATTTTATATTTGGCTCTAGATTGAGTACTCTTATTCCTTATTTCATACATTTAGTGCAGTTATTGTGGAAGACAGTCTATGCTCTATACTACTGTAACTGAAAACATGTACTTTTGTGTTTGTTGCAGTTTCACACTGTGATTCAAGTAAACTTCCAAAACGGCACCCTGCTTCCCAGTTATTTGAATGAGTGTTTAGCTAACTGGATAGCTGGATAAGGGCTACTGTATATTTAGCGAGTCCAGTGTAATCTGTTTATGGTTCATAGACAGTCTTGTTATGTATACCTACACTGTAAACACATAGGTATTACAACGTTATAATAAAGATGGCTGGTTGGAGTGCAGTACCTCTCCTCTGTGTCTAGCCGTGCTTTGCTCAGTGGTGCAGAGGGCAGAGCCCTTTTTAAAGGGTGCAGCATTCCTGTTAACGAGACACAATAGTTAGCAATCAACACAAATAGGACCAATTCCATTTCACAGTAGGACCAAATCCATTTCAAACCGACCCAAAGAGTTGCCTAGATGGTAACACCACATTACATTATTACAATGTTATTACTACACAAAGTCAATGTATTGCATTGTAGGACCAGTCTCTATAACCTTAGCAGGACGGCCCTGTCTGCCTCTGAAATACAAATGATAATCCCACTAAGCGCGAACCAGATGGGATGGTGTATTTCTGCAGGATGCTGTGGTAGCCGTGCTGGTTAAGTGTGCCTTGAATTCTAAATAAATCACCAACAGTGTCACCAGCAAAGCACCATCACACCTCCTCCTCCATGCTTCACGGTGGGAACCAAACATGTGGGGATCATCCATTCACCTACACTGCGTCTCACAAAGGCACAGTGGTTGGAACCAAAAATCAAAATTTTGGACTCATTAGATCAAAGGACAGATTTTCTCCGGTCTAATGTGCATTGCTCGTGTATCTTGGCATGTCTCTTCTTATTGGTGTCCTTTAGTAGTGGTTTCTTTGCAGCAATTCGACCATGAAGGTCTGATTCACGCAGTCTCCTCTGAACATTTGAAGTTTCAGATGTCTGTTACTTGAACTCTATGAAGCATTTATTTGGGCTGAAATTTCTGAGTCTTAACTCAAATGAACGTATCCTCTGCAGAAGAGGTAACTGCAGCAGAGGTAACTCTGGGTTTTCCTTTCCTGTGGCGGTCCTCATGAGAGACAGTTTCATCATAGTGCTTGATGGTTTTTGAGACTGCATTTGAAGAAACTTGAAAAGTTTTTGACATATTTTCCATATTGACTGACCTTCATGTCTTAAAGTAATGGACTGTCATTCCTCTTTGCTTATTTGAGCTGTTCTTGCCATAATATGTGACCCCAATCAGGAAACTAGGCGTATGTCACGACTTCACAGGAGAGCTGTTTGAACGTAAAAAATGAAAATGCATTTTTTTTGGGGCAGAAATACCTTCTCGAACATGTGAACTTTCATGTGTCTTAATATCAAACTTCAATGCCATCTGAAAATAGGAATACAATTTGTTAAATTACGAGCCTAGTTGATTTAGCCACAGAAAAAGTGAGCAATCTTCCCGCTAGGCATGATTGGCTGAGATAATGAGTGGGCTGGACATGCCGAGATGAGTTTGGATTGGTCTACCATATAGCACGCATCAGTCTATTGGAGCTAGTCAGAATGTTTAGGTAATCGCAATGTAAAACTGCATAAACCTAATATCAAGTTAAAGTGTACTGTTAGCTAGCTAACGTTAGCTGGCTGGCTCGCTAGCTAACTTTATGTGTATGTTCTCCATTTTCTGGAGGACCGAGTTTTGAAATCAGTGGAATTCGAGTATGATAGCTTAGGAGATGGAAAAAACACCAGTCTGGATTACATTCATGAAACTAAGGACAACCGTGCATGGCATCAGACAGGAGACACGTCCAACCATGATGTATAACAGTAAGATTTTCAGATATTACACATTTCTCATTTTAATAATATTTTGACAGAAAGTGGTTTCATTTCAAGTGTACTGTCACCTAGGAAGTCAGCCGCACCAATATGTCAGAGGAAACACCATACAGCTGTTTACAGGTTACATGGCTGGGTCGCTAGCTAACGTTATGTGCATGATCTTATTCTTCGTATCTCAGACACATTTGCTTGACTACTTATAGCCATAGAACCTGTTAGGTTAGCTACCTGCAGATTTATGCAGGGTAGTAACGTCATTGTGATTATGGTCCATTGTTTAGCTAGCTAGCTACATGTCTTAACAAAAGACTACACTAATATTGACAAAGTATTTTCATTTCAAGTTAATGTGTACTGTTAGCTTGCTAACGTTAGCTGGCTGGCTGGCTCGTCATGCGTTGGGATTCATTGTTTACCTAGCTGGCTAACTAGCTACATTTCTTTTCTTTTTCTGTGATTTTAGCCCTCCCTAACCCGGACGACGCTGTGCCAATTGTGCGTGACAGAGCCTGGGCGCGAACCCAGAGTCAATGGTGGCACAGCAGCGCCCTGAACCACTGCGCCACCCGGGAGGCCCCTAGCTACATTTATTAACCAAAGACTCTTGTTTTAGTGTGCCAGAGCGCAGAATAATTGCTGCATTTTTGAACGCTCAACACCGGTTGAATATGTCCGGTGTCAGTAAATATCGACAACAAAGTGTATTTCAATTGTTGCCAGCAGCACATTTACAGTCACCAACGCTCTGGATAACTTGAAAAAAGCCTAACCAGCTCTGCTAGAGCGGGTAAAATGGTCAGTGGGGTTCTCTCATTATGTGTCTGGAAATAGCTAGCAAATGTTAGCTTGGGTGCTTGACTGTAGTTGTGAGGTCAGAGTTTTTGGAACAACCCTACTTATCGGCCAGTGTGCGCTCTGAACGCAAAACCACAGGCGAGTAATGTTCAGTGAGCTATTCTCTCTTAGATGTCTGGAAGTAGCTGGCTAGTTAGTACAGAACGGTCAGATCATCCCTTAAAGAGATGGGTGGAGCTAAGGCTTAAGTGGGTGTGAACAATGCTGAATGGGTGTAGACAAAGAATGTCTCTCCAATAGTAGTACTAAATCATTGAAAGACGGTTTTCTCCAAAGTGAGTTTACAAGTTGATCAACTTTCAAAGCAGAATTACTTTCTCATTGTTTCCTCAAATGCAGTGTATGATATACCATTTTGTAGCTCTGGGTCTCTAAAAAACAGAAATTCAAATGTTGCTACATAAGATCGAATCCAGGTGGTTAGTCACATACGGACTTGGTCTTTTACCAAAATAGGGCTATCGTCTGTTTACCACCCCTACCTTGTCACAACACAACTGATTGGCTTAAACACATTAAGGCAAGAAATTCCACAAATTAAATTTTAACAAAGTACACCTTTTAATTTAAATGCATTCCAGGTGACTACCTCATGAAGCTGGTTGAGAGAATGCCAAGAGTGTGCAAAGCTGCCATCAAGGCAAAGGGTGGCTACTTTGAAGAATCTCAAATATAAAATAGATAGTTTAACACTTGTTTTGCTTACTACATGATTCCATATGTGTTACTTCATAGTTCTGATGTCTTCACTATTATCCTACAATGTAGAAAATAGTAAAAATAAAGAAAAACCCTGGAATGAGTAGGTGTGTACAAACCTTTGACTGGTACTGTTAATATATATATATACACCTTTGTCCTGTTGCTCTAAAAAAAAGACTACTGGGAGAGGAGAGGAGGATGGAGGGGGAATTGAAGGAGCCCTGTCAGGAAAACAAAGGAGAGGAGAGAGGAGACGATCAGAGGGAAAGAGAAGAACAGGGAGGAGAGAAAAAGAAAGGAGAAGAGAATAAGAAATTAGAAGAGTGGTAGAGAGACATGAAAAGGCAGGGGAGGAGAGATTAGAGGAAAGGGGAGAAGAGGACAAGGGAGGAGAGGAGGGACTGTACAACTGTACTAAACCGTATGAGTCATGTGTTATGATGCACATAGTAGCCCACTTTTGAACCTAATTAACCCCTACTAATCAGCTAGAGCTCAAGGTTCAAACTCCTCTCCAACTGGATCAACAAATCAAACATCCCATTTCTGGGAACAGTGTAGCATTTGGAGGGGATACCGATTCCTCCATCCATGCAGCAAAAAGCTAGTAAAAACATCCCATATTTTTCCAAAAACAGCCGGTGAATTTTTAACCTTCTCAAACGACAGTGATTCATAACCATAACAGGGTTTAATTAAGGGTCAATAATGAGTTCATATCACGGTTGAGTTAGACCGTGGTTCCTGACAGCGAGGCTGACCTGTGTTTGAACCCTGGGAGCAGTCAGGAGGCTGCTGAACTGAGGCCTGAGGCGATGTACCTATCTATATCTCCGTGTGGGCTTTGTTGTGTAGAGTTGTGGAGCCTCGATGCCACTTCTTTATCCATGTGTTGGCTTTAGTCACTTGCCTCTCGAATGGTGCAGCGGTCTAAGGCACTACATCTCAGTGAAAGAGGCGTCACTACAGTCTCTGGTTCGAATCCAGGTTATATCACATCCGGCCGTGATTGGGAGTTCAATAGGGCGGCACACAATTGCATCATCCGGGATTGGCCGGGGTAGGCCATCAATGTAAGTTAGAATTGGTTCTTAACTGACTTGCCTCGTTAAATAAAGGTTAAATAAATAAAAAAGAAACATTCAGGAAACCAGGCTAGTTGTGTGGATCGCTGAACTGGAGGTCACACAGGGTCATTTAACACATTATGAGGGGAGGAAGGCCTGGTTACTCTGGTTCCAGTCAACCCTTGCTCTGTGTAGCCTACAGTCTATGAATGTGAACATTTTAGTTCATCTGATGACTCATCAACCAGATAAAAGATCCACTTTCAGAAAGCACTAATGTTTCACAAAGGAGTTTAGCACTCAATAAACCCCATGGGCAGATCAGTATGTTGATGGCAGATATCCAGGTGGATGATTCCTGGTATACATTACCAGGGTCCCTTTGATGTCCATAGGTCTCCCCCTTCCCCTCATTATAGTTGACACACACACACACACACACACACACACACACACACACACACACACACACACACACACAGTGAGTGTTCACACATATTGCCTGATCCAGAGTTACTGGTGGCGTGAGCTGTGAGCTTGCTGAATGAGCAGCATCAGCCCCTGTGTGTCTACAGAACTGAGACACTGCCCCCAGCCTCAGCCTGCTACTGCAAAGAAAGTAGAGGACATTTTGAATCTCCATACTCCGAATGGATCAACCCAGCTGTGTCAGTTCCTAAGAAGCTGTCGTAATTAAGATGAAATGTTCTTAATATGAAAAATAATATTTTGGTTACACTTACTCAACATTAATTCCACGTATGCCTGTGTAGAAACATTGTAATTACACTAGTAAAAATATTGTATAAACATGCTGTTACGTATTACTAGTGATCTATACATTTTTATTTTCTAAATGGACAATTGGAGATGTTTTTGTTTCAGGCTGAAACCCACCAGAATGCCTGGGAGGGGCTAGTCTGCTGTAGTGGAGTACCGCCTGTTTGCCTCGCGGTCACAAGTCACTTATTCTATAACAAGATTTACACTTTCCCTGTGTGTACATGGAATACTGCTTCTCAGGTCAATTCAGAATGCACTGCTATTGCCACAACCTTTTGAATAATAATAATAATAATACCACATAAAACTATTTGTTATGTTCTGACACTCTGGCCAGTGCGACGTCATAGGACGGGTGTTTGCTCAATGGCTGCCAGGACAAACAGCCAGCATCCCCCTCCTCTTGAGGAGAGGGCACGACACACTGGGTTAGTGTGTTTGTGTGTGTCTTTGTGTTGGCACATGTCTGTCTGTGTGTGTGTGTGTGTGTGCGTGCGTGCGTTTCTGTGTGAGGAGGGGCCTCCAGGGGCCCAGAGAGATGACTTCATTCTCAGCTCAGTTCCTGCCGGGGTGATTAGATGTTTTCCTAAACTCGAGGAATGTCGTTAGAAGGTGCTGCTCTGATGCTCTCACTCAAAGCACTTAAAGGTGCTTCAGAAACCTCCAAGAACACCTTTACTCTCTGAGCCATGTCACCCACAAACAGCCTCTGTGGACTTTTCTGTAATGTAGATTTTCCAACCTGATTCTAGAACGTAGATTTTCCAACCTGATTTCCTCAAATCAGCAGTTGAGCGATGTTGCTGCATTTTGTTGTGTTAAACGTTAGCCTGGTAAATGGAACACATGTATTGTGTGACATTTTCAGTAGGGTTGTCCCTATTACTAAGGAGGAAGGGGAGATTGTTCTTGTGCATTCATTATTATGAGTATTTATGGAGTATTTTATATTGTGATCTACCTTTATGCTACAGTATCCCTACAATTATCCCTGAAGTATTGTTAGAAATGGAGAGGATAAACATGAATGGGTTCTGATGATAGCGGGTGATAACAGATTCCATCGGAGGGTTTCAAATGCTGCAGTCTGTTGAGAAGAACATGATCCAGTAACAGCATGGTTATTATATTACTGTAATCAATGACTCATACTAATGGACAGAGCAATTATAGAGGGCAGACATACCAGCTGGAGGCTCATCTGCCTCAATTCACAAACGTAGTGTAAGTGTGTGTGTGTGTGTGTGTATATATCCTCAACATCTTACTGCTAGAGCTTCAGCTGACCAATGTAACAGAGGGCTTCAACAAACACTTTTTACCATTTACATATCGCCAACCTTTTGCTTGACCTCTTGTGGTTTTATCACACATGCAAACATATCCCTAGAAAACTAAAACGGTCACAAAGCACTGTCTATCCAGCATAGGTCTGTGGATAGATGACACGATATTGCATTTGCGCATAGGCCACTCAAACTACTGGAGGAAGTGGACCCTCTCTGTTTATTTTCGAGATGCTAAGAATTCAGTGTTTTTACTGCTAGAGGAAGTTGGTCCTAACCAGAGATCTAGGATGTCTGTCTTTCCCTACATTATGAATTCATATTTTTTATATACTGATGTATTTTTCATCAATTTGCTGACAGGCAGAGATTATTAAACCTCTACAAAGACTCCCTGGTTCCTCAGCCTGAAGATGAATGGAGGGAACTGATTTTAACATCAAAGCATTAAAGTTGATTTCTCACTTTTTTTTATGAGAGACAATTTTGGGGTGCGTATTTTTTTACAACGGTTTAGAAATTGCATTCCATTCCTCTGCAATTAACTTCTCACACTCCTGTTTAGGGTTTCAAAAATCCGATTTCCAGAATCAGGATTTCTGGAAAAACAGAATTAAAAATGATAATTTAATACATACAAAAGGGATCTGCTTGCAGAAACAGTATTTTGTTAACAGAAGGTAAACAAATCACTTTTGTTGTTGCAGTTTTACAGCTAATTTCCTGCAATTCTACACATGTTGCAATGACTCATGTCTTAAGCCATGCTAACATGATGTCTGAGTTAAAGTGACAAAAATCAATGGGGGCCCCCAGGAAGTCTGGGCTGGTAATTTGGACGTGATTAGTACAAGTTTAGATAACTGGCTAGACTAATTTACCAATCTAAAAATATTTAACTGACATGGGCTAACTGAGTGACTGTCAATGAGTGGCATTACTGTATAACAAGAGGAAAACTGCTGATGCACAACCAAGTTCAGAAATTGCACCTTGTGTATTCTACTATTCTCACTCTCAACAGTTGAGACTCGTTTGAGTTCCTAAAATCTCGACATATATTTATTTGTTTAATTTTTAAAAAATGACCCGTGTGCTCATATCTATACTGAACAAAAATATAAACGCAACATGTAAAGTGTTGGTCCCATGTTTCATGAGCTGAAAAAAAATATCCCAGAAATCCTCCGTACGCACAAAAAGCTTATTTCTCAGAAATGTTGTGCACATATTTGTTTACATCCCTGTTAGTGAGCATTTCTCATTTGCCAAGACAATCCAACCACCTTAAAGGTGTGGCATATCAAGAAGCGGATTAAATGGCATGATCATTACATAGGTGCAGCTTGTGCTGGGGACAATAAAAGGTCACTTTAAAATGTGCAGTTGTCACACAACACAATGCCACAGATATATCAAGTTTTGAGGGAGCCTGCAATTGACATGCTGACTGCAGGATTGTCCACCAGAGCTGTTGACAGAGAATTGAATGTCCATTTCTCTACCATAAGCCACCTCTGTCGTTTTAGAGAATTTGGCAGCACATCCAACTGACCTCACAACCCCAGACCACGTGTAACCACGCCACCCCAGAACCTCCACATCCGGCTTCTTCACCTTCTTCACCCGGACAGCTGATGAAACTCAGGAGTATTTCTGTCTGTAATAAAGCCCATTTGTGTGGGAAAGTTCATTATGATTGGCTTGGGCCAGCTCCACCGTGGGTGGGCCTGGCTCCCAAGTAGTTGGGACTATGCCCTCCCAGGCCCACCCATGGCTGCGCCCCTGCCCAGTCATGTGAAATCCATAGATTAGGGCCTAATGAATTTATTTCAATTGACTGATATCCTTATAGGAGCTGTAACTCAGTAAAATCATTGAAATTGTTGCATGTTGTGTTGATATTTTTTGTTCAGTACAGCTATGGCCCTGACAGCTTTGTCCTGTGTTTCAATACAACAAATCCAGAAAATAAGAACGACAAACTATTCACACAAAAAAATAAAACCTATCACAGAGCAATTCCACATTGCTATAGATTTGAAATCTATACACTTTAAAAAAGATTACCACCAGTAATTCCTGCTTCAAGGCTTACTCTGTTCCCCAGGAGAGGGTAGAGATTTACATTTAAACTGGATTACTGTTTTATTATCTTCCTTACTGCTCTGCTCTTCTCCTCTGCTAATTGTTTCCTTACGATAGAGGGCTTTGTTTATGCTTTGGTGGAGCAGGAAATTCTCAATTTCCCATTTTCTCTCCTGTACTGCAGTGTAAATTACACAGACAGGCCTGTTCACACCAACAGTATGGTTAACATTGTAATGTGCAAGACAGTCCTCCATGGATTGCTGAAATACCTGTATCTCTTGATCCATGATGCATGTCTCTTTGTGCGCACTAGGGGCTTGTTAGAAAGGGAATGGAGTTATTTTAGAATACTTTAGACTATTGAGATATTACCCACGCTCATAATGATTTTGACCTCCGACCTCTAAAGTATTACAGCTGGTAACAGGTCATTTCCTGCCCCACGTCCTCCATGTACTGGCTCAGTTGCATTCTAGACTTTTGCTCCTTTCCTTAGAGAGATGTCCAAACTCCCTAGTCCCTGATCTTAGGTCAGTTTAGTAGCCTACCCTAATGGTTAAATTAGGCTTTGGTTAGGCCAAGCTGATCCTAGATCTGTGTATGCATATCAGCAACCCCGACTACCCATAGTGAGATAGGAGACTTCCAACCCACTCAGTCAGTGACGTCCATCTCCTCTCTCAGCCCAGACGTTTCAATCACTCTGTGATCTAATCTACACAGCTGCAGGGAATCCAAGGAAAACCTATTATTCTCACTAGCTGGTCTAAATAGAAAAAAAAACAGCATTTCCTCCAGGCGGCCCAGTGTGTTGCAGTGCGGACCTCTCTTGCGTCAACAGGAGATAAGCCAGGGCTGCTAATCCTTTAGGAATCCAGGGATAAAAGGCTGGTTATCAGCAGCTGATTGTGGCTGCTCGCCCCACCCTCCATCCCTGTCTGTGTCCCTGCTCAGAAACCACTACGAATAGGTCAGGTGAGAGAGAGAGTCTGGAGTCTGGGAACATGATGGTGTGTGTGTGTGTGTCTATGTGTTTGCAGATACAAACGTCCTTGTCCATGTTTCTTTGTGACACACACATGAATTTATCTGAGAGGTGAGAGAGAGCGAGAACAGGGTGGTTCCTTGTGGACCTCATCTTCCATCTCCTCCACATCAATTTTCTGTTCACTCTCTCTTTATAGAGCAGATTTTCACCTGACCTTCATCACGACTATAGCGATCACCTAAGTAGCCAGGGATGGGTTCCTACCGCCGGCAAACACGCAGAGGAAAGAAGCAGAATGCTATCCAAGACCTCTATACCAGGCGGTGTCAGAGGAAGACCCTAAAATTGTTCAACGACTCCAGCCACCCAAGTCATAGACTGTTCTCTCTGCTACCGCACGGTCTGGAACCAACAGGACTCTGAACAGCTTATATCCCCAAGCCATAAGACTGCTAAATAGTTAACCAAATAGCTACCTGGTCTATTTGCATTGGCCCTTTTTAACTCATCACATATGCTGCGGCTACTGTTTACTATTGTTCACTTTATTTGTAGTTATATGTACATATTTACTTCATATCTGCACATCGTCTTGGTACTGGTATCTCTTGTATATAGCCACGTTATCGTTACTCATTGTGTATCTATTAATACTTTTGTTATTATGTGTTTTACTTTTCTATTATTTCTCTACTTTCTTTCTCTCTGCATTGCTAGGAATTGCCCGTAAGAATTTCACTGTTAGTACACACCTGTTGTTATCGAAGCATGTAGTTTATAAACTTCTATTTGATAGGTCACTTAGGTTTGCCATTTAAACTGGGTCAATATTGAAGAGTTGTGTTTGTTGTTTTTGTGAATTTAAAAAATCATGGCCTTAGCTGCTCTTGTATCCTTTCCCAAATGCCAGTGAAATTGTGACGCAATGAATGAACATGACATATTGTCAATGCAAGAAATAACTATGCACAAAACCAAGACGTCTGATTTTGATTATGGAGGACATTGGCCAATAATGCCAGCAGTTGCACATGGGCTGGCGGGTGGACACCTGTGAGCTGTGGCGGATTTAGGTATCGGCGACATGGGCAGCCTTTACCTAAAGGGGGGGTTCGCCCAGGGAGCCATACAAGCTACAACCGCCACTGCCTGTGAGTGAGTCTGCACTGAGGAAACCTGAAACTGAGAGTCAACTGCATGTTTTCAATTATTTCATATGATGAACTGGAACATTTCAGATCTGGAGAGAACAAACTTGTTATTTGAAGCTCAACGTCAGAGAAGCCTGAGCTAGAAAACGGTCTATTCAAATCGCCGGTGTGTGTTCATAACCCCAAATGATCTGATTTTCATCACTCTGTGTTTCCAGCCAGAGGCTATTGCCAAGGGAGTGACGACCCAATCAGTTTTCCCATCAACCCATGAAATAAAGTCCCTAATAAGGGCAGGAGCCATCCACGCAGCAGGCTTGCCGACTGATGAATAAAACACACACACGTGTGCACATACATAACACACTCATGCACACGCACAAACAAACGCACACAACCGCAATATCCATCCATGCCATTCATCAATATGTAAATCAAAACTTTTTCATAACTGGCGAAAACAAAAACCTTTGAATATGGTTAGATTGGGGTCAACTTGGTGGTATTAGAGTTGTGGATTAGGAGATAGGGGAGGTAGTAGAAAATGAGGGTAGATCCCGGCTTAAAGACTGATCAGCATTTACACATACATGCTCATGTGCACACGCACACACACACACACACACACACACACACACACACACACACACACACACACACACACACACACACACACACACACACACACACACACACACACACACACACACACACACACACACACACACACACACACACACACAACCAGACTGTACTTGAGAAGGGGGAGGGTGATATCAAGACTCATCAGCATTGTGTGTTTGACTAAAAGCCCTTATAGTCATCCTGGCATAGAGCCGCAGCATCATTCGACTCTCTGGTTGCTTTGAACATTATGCTAATTGCAATACCTGATTGGTATTCAGTATCATCTGTTGTTTATCCCACAACAACAAGAATATATTACCTGCTCTACAGTCAGGAGAACTTACCTTGACACAAAGAAAATATGTGACCTGCACTTTTATTCAATAGATTTATTTTATGTATTCACCTATATTCTTCCTCGACATTTCCCACTGGGCACACACTGGTTTAATCAATGTGTTTTCCACGTAATTTAAATGAAATTATGTTGAACTAACGTGGAATAGACGTTGAATTAACATCTATGCCTAGTGGGATGGCTCTTCTGAAAAGAAGATTCCTATCTCAATGGGACTCACCTGGTTAAATAAACGATGGATATAAAGTATCAAATGGAAATATATGTGTACTCGTTCTTATCAAAAAGCATTCTAGAGATTTACATCATAGAAAAGGATGTAGCAATCACAGGAACATACTATTGGGGATATATATATATATATATATACACTGCTCAAAAAAATAAAGGGAACACTTACACAACACAATGTAACTCCAAGTCAATCACACTTCTGTGAAATCAAACTGTCCACTTAATCAAACTGTCCACTGATTGACAATACATTTCACATGCTGTTGTGCAAATGGAATAGACAACAGGTGGAAATTATAGGCAATTAGCAAGACACCCCCAATAGCGGAGTGGTTCTGCAGGTGGTGAACACAGACCACTCCTCAGTTCCTATGCTTCCTGGCTGATGTTTTGGTCACTTTTGAATGCTGGCGGTGCTTTCACTCTAGTGGCAGCATGAGACAGAGTCTACAACCCACACAAGTGGCTCAGGTAGTGCTGCTCAACCAGGATGGCACATCAATGCGAGCTGTGGCAAGAAGGTTTGCTGTGTCTGTCAGCGTAGTGTCCAGAGCATGGAGGCGCTACCAGGAGAAAGGCCAGTACATCAGGAGACGTGGAGGCCGTAGGAGGGCAACAACCCAGCAGCAGGACCGCTACCTCCGCCTTTGTGCAAGGAGGAGCAGGAGGAGCACTGCCAGAGCCCTGCAAAATGACCTCCAGCAGGCCACAAATGTGCATGTGTCTGCTCAAACGGTTAGAAACAGACTCCATGGGGGTGGTATGAGTGGCCGACATCCACAGGTGGGGTTTGTGCTTACAGCCCAACACCGTGCAGGACGTTTGGCATTTGCCAGAGAACACCAAGATTGGCAAATTCGCCACTGGCGCCCTGTGCTCTTCACAGATGAAAGCAGGTTCACACTGAGCACATGTGTCAGATGTGACAGAGTCTGGAGACGCCGTGGAGAACGTTCTGCTGCCTGCAACATCCTCCAGCATGACCGGTTTGGCGGTGGGTCAGTCATGGTGTGGGGTGGCATTTCTTTGCATGTGCTCGCCAGAGGTAGCCTGACTGCCATTAGGTACCGAGATGAGATCCTCAGACCATATGCTGGTGCGGTTGGCCCTGGGTTCCTCCTAAAGCAAGACAATGCTAGACCTCATGTGGCTGGAGTGTGTCAGCAGTTCCTGCAAGAGGAAGGCATTGATGCTATGGACTGGCCCGCCTGTTCCCCAGACCTGAATCCAATTGAGCACATCTGGGACATCATGTCTCGCTCCATCCACCAACGTCACGTTGCACCACAGACTGTCCAAGAGTTGGCGGATGCTTTAGTCCAGGTTTGGGATGAGATCCCTCAGGAGACCATCCGCCACCTCATCAGGAGCATGCCCAGGCGTTGTAGGGAGGTCATAGAGGCACGTGGAGGCCACACACACTACTGAGCCTCATTTTGACTTGTTTTAAGGACATTACATCAAAGTTGGATCAGCCTGTAGTGTGGTTTTCCACTTTAATTTTGAGTGTGACTCCAAATCCAGACCTTCTTGGGTTGATAAATTTGATTTCCATTGATAATTTTAGCACATTCAACTATGTAAAGAAAAAAGTATTTAATTAATAGGAATATTTCATTCATTCAGATCTAGGATGTGTTATTTTAGTGTTCCCTTTATTTTTTTGAGCAGTGTAAAAGTTTAGACACACCTACTTATTCCAGGGTTTTTCTTTATATTTACTATTTTCTACATGGTAGAATAATAGTGAAGACATCAAAACTATTAAATAATACATATGGAAACATGTAGAAACCAAAAAAGTGTTAAACAAATCAAAATACATTTTGTATATGGAGATTTCTCAAAAGTAGCCACCCTTTGCTTTGATGGCCGCTCTGCACACTCTTGGCATTCTCTCAACCAGCTTCATGAGGTAGTCACCTGGAATGAATTCCAATTAACAGGTGCACCTTGTTAAAAGTTAATTTGTGGAATTTCTTTCCTTCTTAATGCATCTGAGCCAATCAGTTGTGTTGTGACAAGGTAGGGGTGGTATACAGAAGATGGTCTTTTACCAAATAAGGCTAAGTCCATATTTTGACAAGAACAGCTCAAATAAGCAAAGAGAAACGACCGTTCATCATTACTTTAAGACATGAAGGTCAGTCAACAGTGAACACTTCAAGAACTTTGAAAGTTTCTTCAAGTGCAGTCGCAAAAACCATCAAGCGCTATGATGAAACTGGCTCTCATGAGGACCACCACAGGAAAGGAAGACCCAGGGTAACGTCTGCTGCAGGGGATAAGTTCATTAGCGTTACTAGCCTCAGAAATTGCAGCCCAAATAAATGCTTCACAGAGTTCAAGCAACAGACACATCTCAACATCAACTGTTCAGAGGAGACTGCGTGAATCAGGCCTTCATGGTCAAATTGTAGCAAAGAAACCACTTCTAAAGGACACCATTAAGGAAGAGACTTGCTTGGGCCAAGAAACACGAGCAATGGACATTAGACCAATGGAAATCTGTCCTTTGGTCAGAATTGATTTGTTGTTGAGATTTTTGGTTCCAACCGCTGTGTCTTTGTGAGACGCAGAGTAGGTGAACGGATGATCTCCACGTGTGGTTCCTACCGTGAAGCATGGAGGAGGAGGTGGTGTGATGGTGCTTTGCTAGTGACACTGTCTGTGATTCATTAAGAATTCAAGACACATTTAACCATCATGGCTACCACAGCATTCTGCAGTGATTCTCCATCCCATCTGGTTTGCGCTTAGTAGGACTATCATTGTTTTTCAACAGGACAATGACCCAACACACCTCCAGGCTGTGTAAGGGCTACTTGACCAAGAAGGAGAGTGATTGAGTGCTGCATCAGATGACCTACTTTGAAGAATCTCAAATATAAAATAGATTTTGATATTATTTGTTTAACACCTTTTTGGTTACTACATGATTCCATATGTGTTATTTCATAGTTCTGAAGTCTTCACTATTATTCTACAATGTAGAAAATGGTAAACATAAAGAAAAACCCTTGAATGAGTAGGTGTCCAAACTTTGACTGGTACTGTATTTATATATATAAAATCTGTTTTACGCCCAAAAGGGTAAATGCTAAGGTTACTGACACAGAATGAGTTGGATTTATTTTGTTTGAAAACCTTATCCCAGAATGCTTTGGGAGATATAAAGCAGAGGTCCAAGGACATGTAAGGATATTTATCTATTGTTATGTCCTTATTCTTTAGCTAAGAGGATTTATGAAGATTATCACTCTCTCTAATGGCAGTTTAGGAACCACTGCATGTTGACTATCAACATCATGAGTTCAGAGGGCACTAGATAGATTTGTATTACTCTCAAAGTTGCCACTTCTGTGGAGGGATTATGTCAAGTCCAGGTCCAAGTTACATAACAAAACAGCATATGACAAAAGTGCAGCACAGCAAAATATCCTCAGATCGGATGTATGGGACTTTCATCTGTGCAATATCAAACAGAACATGACAAGGAATAGTAATATTTGATTGAATGAAGAAGAGATTGTCGTGTCAATGCTCAGTATTGCCATTTCAGCCGTTAGGAAAGTATACTCTTGTGTTGTTTTTTAAAAAACTTTGTGAATAGAAGCGTGAATACCTGAGCAATCGTAACCTCCTAGTGTGGGAAACACAGGAAACAGCCCAGATAGATGCACTGGATGTTGTCAAAATAAGTAGCAAATTGTAGTTATAAAGGAGTTTCAGTCCAGGACGATTGTCTCAATGTGTCTTGAGAAAGTTTGATCCGGTCCCCTTTCTGTTCAACAGAGGGCATGTTCAACGTTTCCGTTCCTTTCCCATCAACAGCCAGCCCAGGGCGGCATTCCCAGTCTTCCCACAGTCAGTCCCAGCCCCAGCCAGAATCAGTAAGAGAAGGTCCAGAAATGTCAACGTTGTCTAGCACTGGTGATGTCATTATCAGTTGACATGGACGTTGATGGTTTGGGACAGATAAAAACACTACCCTTTCCCTCAGGACGTTAATGGTCTAGTCCACATTTGCACCCACTGTATATAGACTTTTCTCTATTGTGTCGTTGACTGTATGTTTGTTTATTCCATGTGTAACTCTGTGGTGTTGTTTGTGTCGCACTGCTTTGCTTTATCTTGGCCAGGTCGCAGTTGTAAATGAGAACTTGTTCTCAACTATCCTACCTAGTTAAATTAAGGTGAAATAAAAACTTTTTTTATAATAAATGGGACTGGGACAGAGATTTCAGCTGCTAAATGGCTTGATCCAAACAGATGGCTTGATCAGAACAAAAATGTATACACTCACTACTATAAGTTGTTCTGGATAAGAGTGTCTGCTACATGACTAAAATGTAAAAACATTAATGGGGAGTTCTATCTATTGTCAATTCAGGAAATTAAATGAAAATTAAAAAATTAAAGAGTGTTGAATTCCATTTATTGTATTGGAATGTCAACATGTCCCTGAGCCTAAACAGACAAACATTCTATAAAGTCAAAACAATCCCATATCATCTCAGCTGAGGTGCCACTTGTGGACACATATCATAAGGGTTTGGAGGGACATTTGTCATGCAATGTTTTGACAAAGCATCTTGATGGCTTCTTATGACAATAACCAAACATGGACACCTCACATATACTGTATACTGTAATTTGATTTCTGGGGTGTGGATATACTATATTTCACAATTTTGGGCAGATTGAGTTTCCATGGAGCTGGCAGATCCCCGATTAATTAGGTGATGTCCTCATTAATCAATGTTTGAGCTAATGAGAAGTGATCACAGTTGTGATTGGCTGACCCTATAGAGCTGGCTAATTTAAATAGCTAGTTCATATTGATGTGACTCTTGAGTCAAAACCACTCAAAAACAGGGCCCATATTTAGGAGTGCTGATCTGGGATGTTTTTTTCATTTTAGATCGTAATTAATAAGATAATATGGAGTGGGGTGATCTGATCCTAAATCAGCAAACTTACTCTGAGATGCTTTTTGAATACCAGTGAACTATTGTGTCCCTTAGCACTTTAAACTTTGACCATTTCTTGGTGCAACCTGGTCTCACAGCATTTCATATTATTCTGTACATAAATCCATGACGCTCCATTTAGTATGACACGTTAGGTTAAAAGGTTAAGATTAGGGTTAGGGTTAGGATTAGGGGAAGGGTTAGCTAAAAAGGTCAAGGTGAAGGTTAGGGTTAGTGTTAGCTAACATGCTAAGTAGTTGTAAAGTAGATAAAAAGTAGTATGTCGTTTAAATATTGCTAATTAACAAAAATGCTATAGTCGTCCATGATGAGATTTAAAATCACAGCCTTTGGGTTGCTATACGATAACATTATATGCCCACCCATCCACCCTGATCAACCACACACTTTTGATTTTGTCTTAGTAACCCTACCAAACGTAACATATCATACTAATTAGTGTCCCAAATGAACTTTTACTATGTTACGGCTCGTATATTGAACCAGGCTATTTTGTGACACATATACAACACACTCTAAATCACCTTTTCACCTGCCTTTCCCAAAAGCAAAAGCCTCATTTACTATCTCAGTAATCTTCAAATAGGATGTCTGAAATGTCATCCTATAACCTACAGATGTAAGATCTTAACTTGAGCCAGTTTGCTAAAGCAGGAAAATAATCCTGCAGCAACAGGAAATGTGAATTATTTTTTGGGATATTATTAATTATAATTAAATGGACATGTTTGTAGGGGATGATAAAATCAAATAAAAATGTAAGTGGAAATTACAAACTTTAGAATACTTTTTAAGCTTAGAATACACGACAAGTTTGCATTTCCTTGCTGTGCTGGCTGAGAATTTTCCACAAAAGTGTGATTAAATTAAGATCCTACATCTCTATATAACTCTGGCCAAAAGTAATGCACTGTAAAGGAAATAGGTTGCCATTTCAGCCACAACCAAACACTGTGAGAAAGTCCAGTCTCTGGCCTGGATGGCAGTAGTAATGAGTTGATAAAAAACAGCCCCCAGGACATTTACAGGCTGCTATGAAGCCGTAAAGACTTCATACCTAGTGGACAGCCTGTCCACCCAGGGTACTCATTAACCTCTAGACATACACACCACTCTACAGGGCTAGGATTGGCTCAGAGGCAAAGAGTTTGATTATAGAAAAGACATGCACAATATTCACCTGGAACTAGGTTCATGAACTGGCAAAACGCAGAGTCCTTGTATGAATCAACTCAGAGAGGAGTTTATACCTGAGAGAGACAAGAGAAGGAGAGAGCGAGAAAGAGGGAGACAACAAGAGAGAGTGCGAGAGAGAGAGAGAGAGAGAAAGCGAGAAGAGAGAGAGATGGAAAAGGCAAACGAGTCAATATAACTGTGCCAGATTTGATAAACATCAAACCCAGCTCACCGCCGCCAGTCATACAGCAAGTCATAAAGCTCTCAGTCTCAAGACAGTGTTCATTTGGTTCCCACATAGGACATCTCTCTCTGCACCTGCCATCTATCACCTCTCTGTGTACAGTGATCACTCTGAGAACCATATAAAACACAAAAGCCCCAATGAACCATGGCACTAATCAAATCTGCTAACGACACAAAGTCATCCAGTACCGGTACTCCCAGCTTCACTAGAATAGAACCGGAAAGCTTTGGGCCGAACCGTGACAGTGGAGGGAGGGTGAGCAACAATATTACAAGCTAATTAATTAGCGATGGATTTGGACTTGGTTTAAACCTTGTCATTCACTCCAATGACGATACACTGCTTTAACAACTGATTGAGTAAACCTATCAGTTGGCTGCGATTCACCATTCATGCTTAAAACAAGGTTGTTCTAGCATTTGTAGAACACCCAGAGCATGCATCATGCGCACACGCACACACACACAGCATAACAAAAAGGAATGCAGAATCCTCCTGGCTCTTGTTATTAGGTCAGTGTAGCCCCCAGGCAGTAGCTCCCGTATGTGGATGGGAGGAGAGGGGAAAAGAGGCAGGCAGAGCAGAGGACAGTAAACGTCTGTCTTTGACACTCATCGTTATTGAAGGGGAGCATGTTCCCCAGACATCACAGCTCTGCTGACAGCTGCTCCCTCACCTCCCCTCTCTCCTCCTGTCCCTGACTGACCTTACCCAGCTCTAATGTATGCATGGACACGGACATTTATTCCATTGCAGCCATTACAACGAGCCCATCCTCCTACAGTTCATTCCACCAGCCTCCTCTGGTTGACACACTTCTCTCCCTCCCTCCCCCTTCCCCTATTTCCCTGGGTGCACAAGAGGGCGAGTCCTAACAGTAGGTCCTACAGCACACACAGTCCTATACGCTGTTGTAAGGGTCCTTAGTATCGCTCTGTCTTTGGTGTGGGCTCTCTGGGCTAAATCAGTGCCTGGGTGACTGCTCTTAACACAAGGTAAACAACACTGTGAACCGTCCGGCCTCTGTTCCCTAGCCAAATGAATCTGTGACGCAGCCAAAAGTGGAAATGAAGTATGAAAGCTCCGGTCCCACGGGGGAACATATTGACTCTAACACCGGATTGTTTTTATGCAAATTGAATTTCCTAATCAATGGCGGTAATCAGGGGTTAGTGTTGGGAGCCCTGGGACACAGACAGGCATGTAAGGTCTGCGGTTTGCCTGGTGTCATCTTAACCTGCGAGGGCTACGAGACGCGACGCAATGGTCAATGCTCCCCTGCAAATCAGAATATTATCACAACGGGAATCTCCTGATTAGAAGAAAGACGGATAATTAAAATAAACAGAAAATACATTCTCCGTTCAGTTGGAGTCAGTATCTGGACACAAAGCAAACAACCTAAGATCCAAGAGTGCCAGGCCTGGTTTCCCTCACTCTCCTCCCAGGTTAGAAATGGCATCTGACTAAGAAGAGATAAGGTCAGGCCTCTCCTCTTCAGTCCAGAGACAATAATAATCCTGACTCATTATTTATTACGTAACTAAAAGAGATAGACTGATCGATAGAGATGGGAGAGAGGGGGAGTGAGAGAAAGAGAGAGGAGAGTGATATAGAGGGGGGACTAGTTTTCATCTCAGCTCTTAGCACTGCCCTGTGTGTGTGTGTGTGTGTGTGAGAGAGCCTTGGAGCACTTTTCTACCCGAGTGGTCCTGACATAGACCTCTCCAGCATCACTCTAAACCGCCCCCTACCTCCTCAACCTCCTCATACATAATTATAGCCATAAACGTACACTTAACATAGTTATCTCCTCTACAACAGCAGGACAACCTTAAATGAACTGTTCTCTTAAATGTGACGTAAAAATGCAATTATCTAAACTTAAATTATTCCCACTTACAGTACAACGAGCCATACCACTCTTCCTTCATTATCAACACACCATTATAGACTTAAAGGTCTATCTGTATGTTATTCACAATGTCTTCTAAATATAAGTACTCGGTCTCTATGTCACATGTACACTGGTTGCATGAGGATTAGACTGGCTCTCTTCTCTGTCAGCAGAACTCGTTCTCACTGGAGGGATCTTCTTCTCACTGGAGGGATCTTCTTCTCACTGGAGGGATTTTCGGGGATCACAATCACACAAGTAAACAGTTTCCACACCCGTCTCATGAGTTGAGCCCTCCACAAATCTTTGATGGACCTGAAGCATTTACATAACTCATGAGAGTGAAGGAGGACGAAGATGAAGAGAAGGAGGAAGAGGAAGGAGAAATATTAGGTGTTTTTTTTTCACTGTGGGTAGCAATTATTTTTGTTGCCCGTGCTACAGATGGCTGTATCGGTCTGCTAACACAGGACTAGTAAATCTTTATTTATTTATTAATATACAAAACACCTTCGGAAAGTATTCAGACCCCTTGACTTTTTCCACATTTTATTACGTTACAGCCTTATTCTAAAATTCACTGAATCGTCCCCCCCCCCCAACTTACACACATTTACTCCGTAATTTTTGCAAATTCATTACAAATAAAAAAATAAATATCATATTTACATAAGTTTTCAGACCATTTAGTACTTTGTTGAAGCACCTTTGGCAGCGATTATTGCATCGAGAATTCTTGGGTATGACGCTACAAGCTTGACACACCTGTATTTGGGAAGTTTCTCTCATTCTTCTCTGCAGATCATCTCAAGCTCTGTCAGGTTGGATGGGGAGTGTTACTTCACAGCTATTTTCAGGTCTCTCCAGACATGTTCGATCAGGTTCATGTCCGGGCTCTGGCTGGGCCACTCAAGGACATTCAGAGATGTCCCGAAGCCACTCCTGTGTTGTCTTGGTGTGTGCTTAGGGTCGTTGTTCTGTTGGAAGGTGAACCTTCACCCCAGTCTGAGGTCCTAAGCACTCTGGAGCAGGTTTTCATCAAGTATCTCTGTACTTAGCTCCGTTCATCTTTCCCTCAATCCTGACTAGTCTCCCAGTCCCTGCCTCTGAATAATATCCCCACACCATTATGCTGCCACCACCATGTTTCACCGTAGGGATGGTGCCAGATTTCCTCCAGATGTGACGCTTGGCATTCAGCTCAAAGAGTTCAATCTTAGTTTCATCAGACCAGAGCATCTTGTTTCTCATGTTCTGAGAATGGAGTTTACCAAAAAGCACCTAAACAAACGGGCAGTCATGTGCCTTTTACTGAGAAGTGGCTTCCATCTGGCCACTCTACCATAAAAGCCTGATTGGTGTAGTGCTGCCTTGATGGTAGCACTGTCAACTGTGGGACCTTATATAGACAGGTGCATGCCTTTCCAAATCATGTCCAATCAATTGAATCAATGACAGGTGGAATCCAATCAAGTTGTAGAAACATCTCAAGAATTATTAATTGAAACAGAAAACACCTGAGCTCAATTTTGAGTGTCGTAGCAAAGGACCTGAATACTTATGTAAATAAGGTATTACTGTTCATTATTTTTAATATATCAGAATAAATGTCCTGCATTCCAGGTGATTACCTTATGAAGCTGGTTGAGAGAATGCCAAGTGTGTTATTTCAAAGTTTTGATGTCTTCACTATTATTTTACAATGTAGAAAATAGTACAAAATGTATATATATTTTTTAGGGGTGAACTCTTAGCCCCCTTACTTCCCGTGGCTATGGAGAGATGCATGTGTGAGGAGAAGGAGAAGTCAGGGATGGTGAAGGAGATGGAAATCAAGGGGAAGGTGGATGAGGTTCTTTTGGAGTACCATAAATACTACAAGGACAAAGCTGGAAGAGAGACACCATACCCTGTTACAAAATACCACCCCACTCTGACACACACGCACACACACACGGCACAGCGGGCAGGAGGATAGGAAAAGCCTGGTCCATTTAGTCATCATCCTTATCGAGCGAATCTGTGGCACAGCCATTACTGCCCCACTCCACCCAGAACACTGTCTCTCGCTGCCACCAAAATGCCACCCTATTCCCTATATAGCACACGTCTTTAAAAAGTAGTGCACTATGTGGGGAATAGGGTGCCATTTGGGACACAGACCCTGCCAGAAACAGGTGAAACCGATCAAATGGCCTTGATTCGTAATGGATGGACCCAGCAGTGTTCACCATGTCCTGGATAAAAGCCTTGGGGCTTTTCACCGAACTAAGTCCCCAGCAATTCTAGGGATTATTCTGGATCTGTAAGAGCTCATTTAACGGGACAGGGTGTGTGGACAGTATTCATACAGGGTAGCATTATATTGAGAATATCCAAATATGAGGCTCTAAGTAGTTCTATCCATAGGTAATAGGGTTGTCAATGAGCCTCTAATATAATCCTGATGGATGTAGGTGGTTTTTGTATGTTATGTTACATCAGAGTTGCATTATGTGATGGGACAATGAGCATATTGTCAGTCAGTCAGTCAATCCAACATGATCAGTGTGTCTCTTTTGCTTGATAAGTGCAGCTGCATCCCACATGAAAGAATACTATATTATACTATGGTATAAACCTATAGTATTCAATGTAGTGTTTTTGCAGACTTTACTGTAGTAGTTTTGCTGACTGTAGTATTTACAGTAGAGTTTTTGCAGACATTACTGTAGTGTTTCTCTTTTATTATCTTTGGCATAGAAGTGGGGGCTTTCTCCTTCAGGAAATCTACTGGAGAAATACTAAAATAACACATTTTCCATAACCTGTAGGTATGACTTTGGTCTGAACAGATAACTCAGAGCTTTGATTTGATTTGATTTGGATCTCTTTTAGTCCCCATTTGGACTAATCTTCCAAGAGTCCTTAAACATTAAAATACCATTTATAATACAAACACACTTTCACATATAACACACTATTACAAACATACATAATACTAGCATAATGACCCAATAAATACTCAATCTAAAAAAATATTGATTCTTCATCTACTATAATCGCACAACATTTCTATATGCTATATTTAAATTGTTTTAAAATAATGTTTACCTTTATATACAGTACCTTGTCGATTGATGACCAACCAAGAACACTGCGCATGACTGCAACAGAAGAACCATATCTCCACCTTAAAACAATCCTTGCTGCTTTGTTCTGTGCATTCTGCAGTCTCCTAACTTCACCTGATGATGCATTTCCCCAGACCACCGAACAGTAGTTCACCTGACTCTCAATTAATGCTTGTGTTATTTGCTGAATAATTTTTCCTGGTAAATATTTAGCTATGATTCTGATTATGCATGCTGTTTTAATATTTGTTTTTACTTACATAGATTAGTTATTTGAGACGACCATGATAAGCAGTTGTCGAGCTGCACTCCCGAAGGTTTGGTTTCTGCCACTTCTTCAATTTGTACCCCTCCCATGCTTAATTGTATCTAATGCTGTTTTGGCCTTTTCCTAGTTGAACAGACCAACATAACTTTGGTTTTCTTGGTGTTTAAAACACGTTTGTTTTGGCAAACCCACTTCCTGATATTCTCCAAATCTCCTTGTAAAGCCTGCTGTACCTGTTGAACAGATTGTCTTGCTGCATAAATTGTAGTATCATCTGCAAATATAGTAGATCGACTTTCAACCAAGGCATAGGGAAGGTCGTTGGTATATATTAAATAAAGAAGTGGCCCAAGGCAGCTGCCCTGCGGTATTCCACAGTGTAACACATTAGGGGAAGAAAAATAACCATTGGTATAGGTGGACTGTTTCCTGTCAGTTACATATGACTGTACCCAATTCAATGCTACCTCCTTAAAACCAATGCATTCATTTTGTCAAAATTATTTCATGATCCACTAAATCAAATGCTGCACTGAAATCTAAAAATAGTACACCTACAAATTTGTCATTATCCATAGCATTGAAAAGAGCTTGCTCTTTTCTATAACCTGTAGGGAACACAATATATGGTATATACTTGGCATGTAGGTTTCTCACTTATGGGTGGCACAAATTGCGATATGGGGGAGGGGAATGGGAAGGGTATATTCTAATGAAATACTGTAGCATTTACTATAGTTAAAGAAGTGTTTTGTTTCTGTTGACATTACTGTAGTATTTACTACAGTATTTTTTGTCTTCTGGATAATACTGTAGTACTTACTATAGTATAGTACAACATTCCATTCTACAGAAAGTACTATACATGATCAAGGGATACTACCGTGTGTAATATAGTATTCTAAAGTATACTACAGTTTAATATAGAGGTCTATACTAAGTACTGTAGTATTATATAGTAAACTGCAGTATTTCCATGTGGGATGGTAGCCGCCATCTTGTTTTCCCCTATTAGTGCCATGTTATGGTGAAGAAGAACAACAACAGTAACATGAGGGGACAGAGCATATTACTGACTGTGGAGAATGTAAAAAAAAAAAAAAAAAAAAAAAACACAGCGTTTAGAAGACAATGACCTCAGGTCTGGGCCAACTGGCTCTGACAACACACTTAACTGTACTAATTAAAAGATCAGTAGGTGAGTTCTGATCCACATTGCCTGGTTTTATGTGTCCACTTGATGTCTCATCATGGGGTTTGAATAATGAGGCAGGTCAAGAAACACACGCGCACATGCAAACACACACCACCTCGATCCCTCCAACATCATTTGGCAGTGCACTCTGCTTTCCAGAGCAGGGCTGTGAAACCGGGAGGCCCCCAAGCTCATAAAAGCAGATTTGTGAATTTGCTGTGAGCCAGAAACTGCAGCCACTGTTAAAAAGAGAGGAAAGAAGAGCTTTTATTGTCTGAAGCATTAGAGAGCCGGACCTCTACCAAAATGAAAACAATTATAGTCCCACTCCCTCCCTCTGTACTGACAAACGCTCTTTCTGCTCTGTGAAATGGCTCCTGGACAATACAGTGGAAACAGAGAAATAAACATTCCTCAACAGAGCGGGTTTATGAGAAAATGTTAACCAGTCGGTACCTAGTGATACGGCTCCCAAAAAAACAACTACAAATAGTGGAAAGAAGTTTTTTAATTTTTTTTAAGGTGGTTGACAAAAAAACCAAAGGCAGAGCACTTCGACTGTGTTCTTCAATATTAACAAGCTACCTCAGAATGTGACGTCTGTGTGTGTCTGTGCGTGTGTGTGGGTACATGCGTTTTGGGAATTGTACTCAAACCCCAGGAGACTTCAGACAAGCTGTTTTCATTTACATGGTGAGAGCTGTGATGGGGCCAAAATATGTTCCAGAACCTCCTCTTCTCCTCCTGTTGTTCCTCCAGGGGAAAAATACAGTATGCTTAACAAAGCCCCACCATACACACAATAGTAGAGAACTGTATGACACACAAAGCAGACTCATCACAGCCCAGTCACTACACACTCCCAGTAGAGCATGATCCGGGACTGGGGTCAGCTTCAACGATATGACAAAATAACTAGCACACTGTCCATGGCATCCATCTATTCTGTTCAAGCGAAGACTCTGCTTTAAGAATGTATAAAAGTCCACAAGAATTTCAAAGCATGCCTGTCATCCAAGGCATAATATTGAGAGGATGAAAGAGGGAAGGAGAAAGAGGGGAAGAGGGGATATCTGATTAAATAAGAGGACATGTCCTGAGAGTGGTACTGCAAGCCCATCCAGGGCCAGAGAGCAAGACAGAGTATCAGTGGAGTTTCATGAAACATCTGGGAGTCATCAGGAATAAAGAGAGTAGAACACTGGACTCAGCTGTTTCACCATGTTCCCCTTTCTCCCTTCCTCCCTCGCTCGCTCTCTGTCTTCGCCGTCTTCACCCTCGATCCTCCCCCTCTCTCACTCTTCCCCTGTCCTCCCTGCTTCATATCGACGAAACACTTTCCCATGGGGGCTGGGGGCTTACAGTGACCTTACAGAGTCCGACAGGAACGGGAAAGAGAGAGAGGAAGCAAAGAGAGAGAGGGGAAGAAAGAGAGAGAGAGGCCCTGGTATCTCCCAATCCCATTGACCTACACTGAAAGTGTCAAACTGTGTGGAAAATCAGGATAGCAGGCCATGTTGTTACCAAACCAATAACTAGCCTGCTAATATTGATTGTGATTGTGTGTTTTGGATCATTGTCCTGCTGCATGACCCATCTGCGATTCAGCTTACAGACAGATGGCCTGACATTCTCCTATAGAATTCTCTGATACAGAGCAGAATTCATGGTTCCTTCTATTAAGGCAAGTCGTCCAGGTCCTGAGGCAGTGAAGCATCACCAAAACATCACACTGCCACCACCATGCTTGACCGTTGGTATGAGGTTCTTCCTGTGGAATGCATTGTTTGGTTTTCGCCAGACATATTGGGACACGTCATCCAAAAAGTTGATTCTAGTTTGCCAAAAAAGCATGTGGATGCACCTGGATGATCATCAAAACTCTTGGAAGAATGTTCTACGGACAGATGAGCAACAAAAAAAATGAATATTTTTGGACGACATTGAGTCCCATTATGTCTGGCGAAAACCAAGCACTGCAATTACTTTTTCACACAGCGGCATTGGATGTTGCATAACTGTTTATAAAATATGTCATTGTTGTTATTTGTTCACTCAGGTTCCCTTTATCTAATAACTAGGTTTTGGTTGAAGATCTGATCGAATTCAGTATAAAATAAATATGCAAAAGTAGAGAAAATTGGAAAGGGGACAAATCCTTTTTCACAGCACAGTACGTGATCAATCAGAGAATGCATCGAATGTACATGGGCCCTGGGAGACCGCGCCCTTACCTTGTTCCAGGGCCAGCTCTGTCTCTCTCCACCTCTTGGTTGGCCGTTCCAAGCAGATTAGCGTTTGTTCAGATGGTGACTGAACATGTACAATAAGGAAACCACAGACAGGCATGCCTAAACTAAAGATTCAAAAACCAAATGAAAGGCCTCATGTCCACCACACCAACCAGCAGCTTCGCGGCTCTACAAGCTGGCACTCCTTAAATTGGCAGCCCCCGTCTTCTTATCAACCAGGGCTCAGCAATTGGACAAGGTTGCTGCTGCCCCCTGGGGGAATTAAGTGTAGAAGTGGTATTGCGCTGTCTAAACTGCCTAACCTATTCCATAACAATGTAAAACACACACAAAAGAGTTTCAAATTAGCCTACTGGGCTGAACTGGTTGGCACCAAATAGATTAAAAATCACACACACTCAAATACAAGTACCAGCAGCCATACTTCAAGCTTACCGGCTTTTGCAAAAGCTCATGGAAAAAAGTGGTGTGTGTGCATTCCCCTCTTTGCTGAGTGAGTGAGCGGAGCACTTACGAGGTCGTGCCTAAATTACAGCTTCATCTATGGATCGTCGTCACTCGCTGCTCCCTCCTCGCCATTAATAATTCAAAGAATCTGCCGTTTGACGTTTATCAGCAGCACATTGCCATAGATGGCTGCAGCGCAGGTCGGTTTATAGCATGTAATTGGAAACATGTCTGTTCTGCTGTTTCCTGTGTGGCAGCGGTCTGATGGTCTGGGCAGCGGGCACGATGTGGACCAAGCCCTGTACCAACACTCAGAGGGTTATGCCAATGTTACACAGCCTGATGGGAACGATAGTAAAGCTGAAAGTTTTTCCATGCTACATTTTCTCAAGTCAGACATTCAGGGCGGAAGGCTTGCAGTGAATGGCTGACTGGGTAGCGAAAACCATGTGGGGAGATTCACTAGGATATTCTGTACGGTATTCTGCATAGTGTTATGTTGTGTGCATCGGGTGTTTCAACTTCCTCACATGAAAGCATATGCTTAGAAAGTCTTTCAACTCTTGAAAGATTATTGTACAACACATACACCCCCCCACACAACGGTTCATGCACACACTGCCCGTGTCATATGAGTGCTCGCACAGAAACACACACGTCACACGTGTGAACCACCAAACAAACACGCTGCATAATAAAGAACATTACTGCACTCTCCCCTTTCAGCTGCACTGTTACTGTACATCACACACACACGCACTTTGGGTGATTCTTCACAAAACTAGAACAAAAAAAAGAGCTTAGGAGGGAGGATTGTTGACATATGTTTAACATTTGTATCGTAAAGCAAAATTGAGAAATAATGAATCAAAGTTGGAATATTTGTGACATTTTGGCTTTAGCCAGGTCTCCTTAAAGACTTCGTAATGTTTAATCTGTAGATGCTACAAAGCAGAACTTGCTGTCGTGAAGCTTTACCGCTTGCTCGGTAAAATGAGTGCTATTTTGATTTCAATAACAATTTTCTCACATTCATTTAAACATTTTGAAAAATATAAACATGAATATTGAAAATATAAAAATTTGGTGTTGCAAATGATTCAATGTATTGTTTAACATAATATACTCTACAGAGTAGGATCTCTTCTAGTTTTAAAGTTATGGCCCATTTTATACAGAGAAATTGGCATTGTAGGCAATGTAATGAATCACAGCCCTCCTTTCACTTGTATCATTGCACATCCTGCTAATCAACAGCAGAAGGCGACCATTTTGAATCCATTTTCATGCGGTAAAGATTCGCATGACGCACATTTTTGCTTTGTAGCACCTACAGATGAAACGTTATGGAGTATTAAAGGAGGCCTGGGTATAGCCAAAATGTCACAAATAGTCCAACTTCAATTATGCTTGAAAGATACTGTACTAATGTCAACTATATGTCCAAAATCCTTCCTCCAAAGGACCCTTTTATTGATTAAATGTTGTGAAATGTATTTCGTGAGCAATCACTCCTGTAGTTTTATACATGACTAAGGCACGATACTGTGGGTCTACTCTCTGCTGTATGTCAAAACAGAATTAGCTTCAACTGGCATGTAAAGTCTATGTTATTCATAACACTTTAGTGTCATTGACAGCTACTCTATTGGGTGATTCAATACTCATCTATTGGTAAAGCTAACATTACAAATGATGTACCAAATATGTTTGCAGGTGTGCACACCATGGAAGGTTTCTTTGAATGGGAATTTGGACTGGATTAGGAGCCAAGAGGCCATTCAGAATCGTATGTACAGTATGCTGGCAGAAAATGGGCCAATCAGAATTGTATGTAGGGACAGGAAATGTGCTCAGGAGCCTGTGGACCATGGCCAGATTATGTGTTTTATAACACACTGCTCTCTGCTCCCTGCTCTCTCTTGGGAGAGGCTGGGCCCCTGGGATAAGGCAGCTCACAGACCACGTACATCAATTCCTTATCTATCCACAGGGCTGGCTGGGGGTTAGCGAGACTTAGGCCCAGAGAAGTGTCACGCTCACACACATGCACACGCAGGCTTGGTCATTGTCACAAGACACTGATCTCAGAGGGAGGAGCATGAAAAATGCCAAACACACACACAAATATTGACATTAAGCCATTTGTCATATTATGGTAAACATATCACACCAGTGGAACACAGAGGGTTGTCTGGGTCCAGGGCGAGACCTGACGTGTGTGTGTCACTAGGGTGGACTGGCGTATGTTTGGTGATGTGTTTGTCACTGGAACAGACTGGCATGTCTGTGTGGTGACGTGTGCTGCTGGGGTATACTTGCAGGTGTGTGTCGCTGGGGTGTGTGTGATGATGAGTGTTGCATGGGCACTTGGCATTCGTTCTGAGCCCAGGGAGGACGCAGTATGCGATGTTTCTCGCACTTGTTTCCAGGACAAGTTGAGTTCGTCTGAGGACGCAGCCATCCAGCGGTTCACACTCAGCAATCAGGATCGCTTATGGACCTGTCAACCTAGGACAAACTGTCAACGTCCTTTCTACTCATTATAGTTCTATGTGTCCCCTTCTGTCAACTTTATTACTGTAGTGACTTTCCTTTCAGATGAGAGAGAGAGAGAGAGAGAGAGAGAGAGAGAGAGAGAGAGAGAGAGAGAGAGAGAGAGAGAGAGAGAGAGAGAGAGAGAGAGAGAGAGAGAGAGAGAGAGAGAGAGAGAGAGAGAGAGAGAGAGAGAGAGAGAGAGAGAGAGAGAGAGAGAGAGAGAGAGAGAGAGAGAGAGAGAGAGAGAGAGATAGAGATAGATAGATAATGCACCAATGACCTGCTGAATATAAAAACTAATCAGAGATGAAGCACAGGTCAAAAATAGCCCAGGAGACACAATGGTGATTACAAGGGGGTCTATTTTTACCCTATGGACATGACAACACTCTCAAGAAAGAGCAGTAGATCGATGCTTACATGGGCAGGAACTGAGGTGCCAGCAACGCTGGCAGACAATCACTGGCACCGCCTGTCATCTGTGATGTACACACTCACATGTCTGTATCAAAAGGCCTTCCTCACTCTCTCCTCCCTCCCTTCAGTCCCATGGTCCTATCAGAATCACTGGCAGTCTCAGCCAATCAGCATGCAAGAGACTCACTGAGCTTATCTGTATAGAGCACTCAGCAGGCAGAATTCCCCTATCGTCATGTGACGCACACACAGGCAGACACACACACACACCCACACACAAAATCATAGGCAGATTATTAGATTCACCTATGATATCATGAGTGAGTCAGTCAAACCAAAGGGATGTTATTAGCAGTATCTGAAGGGAAAAGAGCAGGCAAACATTCATGTCTACAGGGGAGATTTCGTTAAAGAGCATTACGCTAATGATCTACGATAAAAATAAACTTTGGATAAAGTCTATGTACAGTACATACACTGCCACCGGCAACACTCAGATAACATCGAGCAACAACCCTTCCTTCGGGGCTTTATGTGTCTGAGATACACTGAACAAAAATATAAATGCAACATGTAAAGTGTTGGTCCCATGATTCATGCGCAAAAGATCCCTGAAAATGATTCATATGCACAAAAAGCTTATTTAGTTAAGATTTTGTGTGCAAATTTGTTTACATCCCTCTTAGTGAGCATTTCTTCTTTACCAAGATAATCCATCCACCTGACAGGTGTGGCATGTCAAGAAGCTGATTAAACAGCATGATCATTACACCTTCTGCTGGGAACATTAAAAGGACACTCTAAAATGTGCTGTTTTGTCACACAACACAATGCCACAGATGTCTCAAGTTTTGCTTCAAGTTTTGAGGGAGCGTGCATTTGGCATGCTGACTGCAGAAATGTCCACCAGAGCTGTTGCCAGAGAATTTCATGTAAATGTTTCTACCATAAGCCGCCTCCAACAACATTTTAGAGAATTGGGCCATACTTCCAAACGGCTTCATAACCGCAGACCACGTGTAACCACGCCAGCCCAGGACCTCCACATCCGGCTTCTTCACCTGCGGGATGGTCGGAGACTACCTGACAGCTGATGAAACTGTGGGTTTGAATTTCTGCACAAACTGTCAGAAACCCTCTCAGGGAAGCTCACCTGCGTGCTCGTCATCTGTGTGCTCGTCGTTCTCGCCGAACTACAGTCGTAACCAACTTCAGCGGGCAAATGCTCACCTTTGATGGCCATTGGCACGCTGGAGAAGTGTGCTCTTCACGGATCAATCCCAGTTTCAACAGTACTGGACAGATGGCAGACAGAATGTATGGTGTCGAGTGGGACTGTGGTTCGCTGATGTCAACGCTATAAACAGAGTGCCCCATGGTGGCGGTGGAGTTATGGTATGGGCGGGTATAAACTACAGACAACAAACACAATGTCCCAGTTGTTCAATGGCCTGCATACTCGCCAGACATGTCACCCATTGAGCATGTTTGGGATGCTCTGGATTGATGTGTACGACGTCATGTTCCAGTTCCCGCCAATATCCAGAAACTTCACACATCCATTGAAGAGGGACAACATTCTACAAGCCACAATCATCAGCGTGATCAACTCTATGCGAACGAGATGTGTTGTGCTGCATGAGGAAAATGGTGGTCACACCAGATACTGACTTGTTTTCTGACGGTTGTTTTTTTAAGGTATCTGTGAGCAACAGATGCATATCTGCAAGCTTCCAGAAAATTGGAACGGAAATGGCGCCACACCAAACTGGAAGTCTTCCGACTAGCTTGGAAAGACAGTACCGTGCAGTATCGAAGAGCCCTCACTACTGATTGATCATCCTATTTTTCCATCTTATTTGAGGAAAATAAGAACTATCGGAAATTTATTTTTGATACTGTCGCAAAGCTAACTAAAAAGCTGCATTCCCCAAGTGAGAATGGCTTTCACTTCAGCAGTAATAAATTCAAGAACTTCTTTGAGGAAAAGATCATGATCATTAGAAAGCAAATTACGGACTCCTCTTTAAATCTGCATATTCCTTCAAAGCTCAGTTGTCCTGAGTCTGCACAACTCTGCCAGGACCTAGGATCAAGAGAGACACTCAAGTGTTATATAGTACTATATCCCTTGACACAATGATGAAAATAATCATGGCCTCTAAACCTTCAAGCTGCATACCGGACCCTATTCCAACTAAACTACTGAAAGAGCTGCTTCCTGTGCTTGGCCCTCCTATGTTGAACATAATAAACGTCTCTCTATCCACCGGATGTGTACCAAACTCACTAAAAGTGGCAGTAATAAAGCCTCTCTTGAAAAAGCCAAACCTTGACCCAGAAAATATAAAAAACTATCTGCCTATATCGAATCTTCCATTCCTCAGAATTATTTTTGAAAAATCTGTTGCGCAGCAACTCACTGCCTTCCCGAAGACAAACAATGTATACAAAATGCTTCAGTCTGGTTTTAGACCCGATCATAGCACTGAGACTGCACTTGTGAAGGTGGTAAATTACCTTTTAATGGCATCAGACCGAGGCTCTGCATCTGTCCTCGTGCTCCTTGACCTTGGTGCTGCTTTTGATACCATCGTTCACCACATTCTTTTGGAGAGATTGGAAACCCAAATTGGTCTACACGGACAAGTTCTGACCTGGTTTCAATCTTATCTGTCGGAAAGATATCAGTTTGTCTCTGTGAATGGTTTATCTTCTGACAAATCAACTGTAAATTTCGGTGTTCCTCAAGGTTCCGTTTTAGGACCACTATTGTTTTCACTATATATTTTACCTCTTGGGGATGTCATTCGAAAACATAATGTTAACTTTCACTGCTATGCGGATTTCCCTCGCTAGAAGCCTGTGTTTCAGACATAAGGAAGTGGATGGCTGCAAACGTTCTACTTTTAAACTTGGACAAAACAGAGATGCTTGTTCTAGGTCCCAAGAAACAAAGAGATCTTCTGTTGAATCTGACAATTAATCTTGATGGTTGTACAGTCGTTTCAAATAAAACTGAAGGACCTCGGCGTTACTCTGGACCCTGATCTCTCTTTTGACGAACATATCAAGACTGTTTCAAGGACAGCTTTTTTCTATCTACGTAACATTGCAAAAATCAGAAACTTTCTGTCCAAAAATGTATCCACGCTTTTGTTACTTCTAGGTTAGACTACTGCAATGCTCTACATTCCGGCTACCCGGATAAAGCACTAAATAAACTTCAATTAGTGCTAAATACGGCTGCTAGAATCCTGACTAGAACTAAAACATTTGATCATATTACTCCAGTGCTAGCCTCCCTACACTGGCTTCCTGTTAAGGCAAGGGCTGATTAAGGTTTTACTGTTAACCTACAAAGCATTACATGGGCTTGCTCCTACCTATCTTTCTGATTTGGTCCTGCTGTACATACCTACACGTATGCTACGGTCACAAGACGCAGGCCTCCTAATTGTCCCTAGAGTTTCTAAGCAAACAGCTGGAGACAGGGCTTTCTCCTATAGAGCTCAATTGTTATGGAATGGTCTGCCTACCCATGTGAGAGACGCAGACTCGGTCTCAAACCTTTAAGTCTTTACTGAAGAGATGAGTCTTATGATGATATGATTGAGTGTAGTCTGGCCCAGGAGTGTGAAGGTGAACGGAAAGGCTCTGGGGCAACAAACCGCCCTTGATGTCTCTGCCTGGCCTGTGCCCCTCTCTGCACTGGGATTCTCTGCCTCTAACCCTATTACAGAGGCTGAGTCACTGGCTTACTGGTGCTCTTTCATGCCGTCCCTAGGAGGGGTGCGTCACTTGAGTGGGTTGAGTCACTGACGTGATCTTCCTGTCTGGGTTGGTGCCCCCCCTTGCGTTGTGCCGTGGCGGAGATCTTTGTGGGCAATACTCAGCCTTGTCTCAGGATGGTAAGTTGGTGGTTGAAGATATCCCTCCTACCGTTGTGTGGGCGCTGTGCTTTGGCAAAGTGGGTGGGGTTATATACTTCCTGTTTGGCTCTGTCCGTGGGTATCATCGGATGGGGCCAGTGTCGCCTGACCCCTCCTGTCTCAGCCTCCAGTATTTATGCTGCAGTAGTTTATGTGTCGGGGGGCTAGGGTCAGTTTGTTATATCTGGAGTACTTCTCCTGTCTTATCCAGTGTCCGGTGTGAATTTAAGCATGCTTCCTCTTGGAGGACCTGAGCCCTAGGACCATGCCTCAGGACAACCAGGCATGATGACTCCTTGCTGTCCTCCGTCCACCTGGCCGTGCTGCTGCTCCAGTTTCAACTGTTCTGCCTGCGGCTATGGAATCCTGACCTGTTCACCGGACGTGCTACCTGACCCAGAACTGCTGTTTTCAACTCTCTCGAGACCGCAGGAGTGGTAGAGATACTCTAAATGATCGGCTATGAAAAGCCAACTGACATTTACTCCTGAGGTGCTGACTTGCTGCACCCTCGACAACTACTGTGATTATTATTATTTGACCATGCTGGTCATTTATAATAACTGTTATAATCTCCACCCGGCACAGCCAGAAGAGGACTGGCCACCCCTTATAGCCTGGTTCCTCTCTAGGTTTCTTCCTAGGTTTTTGCCTTTCTAGGGAGTTTTTCCTAGCCACCGTGCTTCTACACCTGCATTGCTTGCTGTTTGGGGTTTTAGGCTGGGTTTCTGTACAGCACTTTGAGATATCAGCTGATGTACGAAGGGCTATATAAATAAATTTGATTTGATCTGTATTCCCAGTCATGTGAAATCCATAGATTAGGGCCTAATGAATTTATTTCAATTGACCGATTTCCTCAGTAAAATCTTTGAAATTGTGTCGATCCCTTATGACCTTTCAAAACATCAGACACACACGTGAATGCTGTCACACACTGACGCAGACACGCGCATGTAGGCATACATTCATATAGGCACACACACCAATACGCACACACTTTCTTCCCACCACAGGGGATAGGATGTGGTTTTCCTGCTGCATCTAATGATAATGATGGTGTGTTATGGAGATGCACCCAGCGGAATGTCCTGTCAGCAGTTGGACTCATTCAAAGTGACATACATTCCCAATTATTTATCTGACAACTGCCTTAATACATTCACTCTGTGGTCGTCTCCCCGTCCTCACTGGCTGACCGGTTTTCCCTTTGCATCCAAAAGCTTACTTCACACATTCCTTGGATTGTGGGCTTAATAACACACACACACACACACACACACACACACACACACACACACACACACACACACACACACACACACACACACACACACACACACACACACACACACACACACACACACACACACACACACACACACACACACACACACACACACACACCAAGAGAGAGCTATGCATGGTACCAAGGCCTATCTTCTTCTAAAGGCAGTGGTTTACTCTTTTAATAAATCACTAGAGCCATACCATTTGGATGGGGTGAACGCACAACATACTGAAACAGATATTCAGACTCTGAATAAATGGGCTCATTAATGAGAAGAGTTTAAAGAGTTTATGGGTCATATGAGACTCCTTCTGTTCACAACATTTACCGTGCCAAACCCAGATGTCAATTTTCGCTTTCTGCAATCATCCACTTTTCCGATTCACATGATAATATGACAAATCCTTAGAACCCTGAACTTCCTAGAATGTCGTAGCTCATGTTCCTCTTGTGTAGAGCTCACACGATTCCCTACTGTTCAAAGAATACAATAGGTCATTTTATTTTCCATTTAATTAGAACAGAAATACATCTGCCTTTTCCCCAACCTCGGGAGCATGATGACATGCATTTCTATTCTACATAATATATGGGACAGTTCTGTTCCGTAACATCCTGTAAATATTGCAAAGCTCCTGAGCGTGACCCTTGATCTCCGTCTCAGACGAGGTGGACATGGGCCACGTCTCACATGTGTTTCCTGGACCAGTGTTGGAACCCCTCTCTCACGTCTCTGCAGCGTTGTTTGATGTTTTGTTTGGGCACACCTCTCTGAACTGGTTCTTCTCTTCCTTTGACATTTTCTAAATTCTACCTTTACGCCAATTTATCCAGTATGCTTCAAGACGCCGTGAAGGAGTGGCCCTATTTGAACGATGTTCTGACGAAGGACATCAACACTCAGACATGGAGTTAATTTATAGTGTTAGTAGTTCACTTCACTTCTGAAAATGAAGGAAACACCTCTCTAATAACATAGGCGTTTGCTAGTACATGGCACCTATACATGTTAATCTACACTGTAGCCAGGGGTGCAACTTTGGTTTTAGAAGTAGGGGGGCGTGTTATTTTTTTAATCCAGTTAGATAAACAATCCAAACAGATTACCCGACTGTTCGGAGGCGTCCGTGTGGTCCTAAAGCACAACGTAGCCTAATTTTGTATCACATTCCAATGCTAAAACTGGGGGGGACAAATATTACATTTCAGATTGTGTGTGGGGGGGGGGGACATGTCCCCAGTGAAGTTTGTGCCCCTGCTGTAGGCTACCAAGCTATAGAGCTTTCACCACCAGCACTATATAGGGAATAAGTAGTGGGCTGTGGTGATGGGAATGTTTAAGTCCTACATTTGTACATTTGTAGTCCTACATTAGAGAACGCCGGTGGTGGGTGGTAGGTTGTGTGTTGATGCCCTATACATTTGTCATATGTTTAGTTTTGTAGCCATAACTCCATGGATATGGTACATGTTAGAATAAACATGACACATTACGATCATTAGATTACCATGGTTTGGGAACATATGAAATCAAATATATTTGTCACATGCGCCCGAATACAGTGAAATGCTTACTTACAAGCCCTTCAATTATTTTTCTTAAAACTGCATTGTTGGTTAAGTAAAAAAGAGATAAGTAAAAGACAACAAATAGTTAGAGAGCAGCAGTAAAATACCAGTAGCGAGGCTATATACAGGGGGTACTGGTACAGAGTCAATGTGCGGGGGCACCGGTTAGTCGAGGTAATTGAGGCATTATGTACATTTACATTTAAGTCATTTAGCAGACGCTCTTATCCAGAGCGACTTACAAATTGGTGCATACACCTTATGACAACCAGTGGAACAGCCACTTGCATCTAAATCTTGTTGGGGGGAGAAGGGGGGTGAGAAGGATTACTTACCCTTACTTACCCTATCCTAGGTATTCCTTGAAGAGGTGGGGTAAGTAAGGGTAAGTAATCCTTCTCACCCCCCTTCTCCCTAACTCTACATGTAGGTAGAGTTATTAAAGTGACTATGCATAGATTATAGATTATAGATGCATAGATTATAACCAGAGAGTAGCAGCAGCGTAAAAGAGGGGGTGGGGGGAAATGCAAATAGACTGGGTAGCCATTTGAATAGCTGTTCAGAAGTTTTATGGCTTGGGGATAGAAGCTATTAAGAAGCCTTTAAGAAGCCTAGACTTGGCGCTCCGATATCGCTTGCCGTGAGGTAGCAGAGAGAACAGTCTATGACTAAGGTGGCTGGAGTCTTTGACAATTTTTAGGGCCTTCCTTTGACACGGCCTGGTATAGAGGTCCTGGATGGCAGGAAGCTTGGCTCCAGTGATGTACAGGGCCGTACGCACCACCCTCTGTAGTGCCTTGTGGTCAGAGGCCGAGTAGTTGCCATACCAGGGAGTGATGCAACCGATCAGAATGCTCTCAATGGTGCAGCTGTAGAACTTTTTGAGGATCTGAGGGCCCATGAAAAATCCTTTTAGTTTCCTGAGGGGTAATAGGCTTTGTCCTGCCCTCTTCACGACTGTCTTGGTGTGTTTGGATCATGATAGTATGTTGGTGATGTGGACACCAAGGTACTTGACGCCCTCAACCTGCTCGACTACAGCCCCGTCGATGAGAATGAGGGCGTGCTCGGTCCTCCTTTTCCTGTAGCCAACAATCATCTCCTTTGTCTTGATCACGTTGAGGGAGAGGTTGTTATCCTGGCACCACATGGCCAGGTCCCTGACCTCCTCCCTATAGGCTGTCTCATCGTTGTCAGTGATCAGGCCTACACAGTACCACTGTGTGTCGTCGGCAAACTTAATGATGGTGTTGGAGTCGTGCCTGGCCGTGCAGTCATGGGTGAACAGGGAGTACAGGAGGGAACTGAGCATGCACCACTGTGGGGCCCCCTGTGTTGAGGATCAGCATGGCAGATAAAAGCGTCAGCTAAATGGCATATTATTTATATTATTATTATTATGTGTTGTCACCTACCATTACCACCTGGGGGCGGCCGTCAGGAAGTCCAGAATCCAGCTGCAGAGGGAGGTGTTTAGTTCCAGTGTCCTTAGTTTAGTGGTGAGCTTAGAGGGCACTATGGTGTTCAACGCTGAGCCGTATTCAAGGAATAGGATTCTCACTTAGGTGTTCCTTTTGTCCAGGTTGGAAAGGGCAGTGTGGAGTGCAATAGAGATTGCCTCATCTGTGGAACTATTGGTGCGGTATGCAAATTGGAGTGGGTCTAGGGTTTCTGGGATGATGGTGTTGATGGTGTTGATGTGAGCCATGACCAGCTTTTCAAAAGTACTTCATGGCTACAGACTTATGTGTTACGGGTCGGTACTCATTTAGGCAGGTTACCTTCGCTTTCTTGGGCACAAGTACTATAGTGGTCTACTTGAAACATGCTGGTATTACAGACTCAGTCAGGGACAGGTTGAAAATGGAAGTGAAGACGCTTGCCTGTTAATCAGCGCATGCTCAAAGTACACGTCCTGTTAATCCGTCTGGCCCCGCAGCCTTGTGAATGTTGACTTGTTAAAGGGTCTTACATCGGCTACGGAGAGCGTGATCACACAGTCATCCGGAACAGCTGATGCTCTCATGCATGCTTCAGTGTTGCTTGCCTCGAAGCAAGTAAATAAGTAATTTAGCTAGTCTGGTAGGCTCGTGTCACTGGGAAGCTCGTGGCTGTGCTTCCCTTTGTAGTCTGTAATAGTTTTCAAGCCCTGCCACATCCGACAAGCTTCGGAGCCGGTCTAGTACATTTCGATCTTAGTCCTGTATTTACGCTTTGCCTGTTTGATGGTTTGTCTGAGGGCATAGCAGGATTTCTTATAAGCGTCCAGATTAAAGTCCCCCTCCTTGAAAGTGGCAGCTCTACCCTTTAGCTCAGTGTGGGTGTTGCCTCTAATCCATGGCTTCTGGTTGGGGTATGTGCATACGGTCACTGTGGGGATGACGTCATCGATGAACTTATTGATGAAGCCAGTGACTGATATGGTGTACTCCTCAATGCCATCAGAAGAATCCCTGGAACATATTCTGTGCTAGCAAAACTTTGTAGCAAAACGTAGCTTAGCATCTGCTTCATCTGACCACTTCTTCATTGATTGAGTCACTGGTGCTTCCAGCATTAGTTTTTGCTTGTAAGCAGCAATCGGGATATAATTATGGTCAGATTTGCCAGATGGAGGGCAAGGGAGAGCTTTGTACGCGTCTCTGTGTGTGGAATAAAGGTGGTCTAGAGTTTTTTCCCCCTATGGTCGCACATTTAACATGCTGGTAGAAATTAGGTCAAACGGATTTAAGTTTCCCTGCATTAAAGTCCCCGGCCACTAGGAGTGCCACCCCTGGATGAACGTTTTCCTGTTTGCTTATGGCCTTATACTGCTCACTGAGTGCGGACTTCGTGCCAGCATCAGTTTGTGGTGGTAGATAGACAGCTACGAAGAAAATAGATGACAACTCTCTTGAAATAGTGTGGTCTACAGCTTATAATGAGATAGTCTGTAGACCACACTATTTAGCAAGAGAGGTTTCATCTATATTTCAGGAGACTACTTGGTCTACCGTTGACATTGTGGCCAGTATAGGCAGTCCCAAACGTGCTTGTGTTAAAGGCCTCGGTCCCACCGAATACTTCGGGTTTCGATTGCTCAGATCACACTGGCGCTCCACAGGCGTACAAATGTAAATACTAAATTCTAAAAGGTCTTCATTCCCCCAAGAGCACACACTCTCTCACAAACACGCAAGTAAGTAACACTGGTCCAGAAGCCTGGGGCCCTCAGCTGGATGAGGAAATGTCTCCCACATGTCCAAATCAACTTCACCTGCTTCTGTTGTTCTCTATTCTCTCGAAGCTATAAACACAACACTACCAAGTCAGCAGGAGTGTACTGTACAGGCAGTGTGCCACCATAGTAATCAACAGCATGCCATGGCAAAGTAGAGGATAACGAAGTTAATGCCTCCAAATGCTCCTAAGTGATATCATCATCAACAGAATAGTGTACAGGTTATTCATGCTAAAATAAACCAGAAAATGACAAGGAGCTCATCTGTTTGGATGAGCAACAAGAAGCAGACACATCATTGGATGGAGGAAAGGGCAAGGATTCAGAAGACCGACTCAGAGGAAGGAATCAGAGGCTGTAGTTGGGAGAAGAGACTCCAATAAACCAGTTAATGACATACACAGCTTACACATCACTTTGACGCCTCATCCGTGGACAAGAAGGGATTTGGTGATCTGCAGTGCCAGAGCCTGAAATGAACTAAACAACTAGAACTGATATCCCAGAATATCGAGCCAAATGCTTTATACCAGGATAGAGAAAATCAAACATTGAAGTTGGAAGGGTAAGCAGGCAATGCTTCATGCTAAATATTGCTGTCAATCGGTCATCTTTATATAATAAAATGATGGGTTATTAGTCATTTGACTGATGGGACAAATCCTTGTTTGGGAGCCAACCATTTACTAATCAGCTGTATGTGTGTGTGTGTGTATACCCAGGAGATTTGTAATGCACACTCGGAAATATGTGCTTACTAGACTATGAACCGGACGCAGGGACATGAGTCGCGAGTGAGCAACTCTGATTTAATCCACAAAGTAAAGGGGGCACAGACAATTATCCGCTATTTGGAGAAGCTATTGAATCAGTCAGCCTGCCTGCCTGCACCTCCTCTGGCTGTGGAGAACACTCTCTCCGCTTTTCAAACACTCCATTTTCAATTAGTCTCCTTTTATTCAGGTAATTTGTTGTGTGACAGTGTCTACGTCCCAAATGGCACCCTATTAAATACATCAGAGCCCTATAGGCTGTGGTCAAAAGATAGTGGACTATATAGGGAATAGGGTGCCATTTGTGATGCAGAAGTGACTGTCTGGGACTGGGGCGAGGAGCAGGAATGTGGATTACTTACTAGCAGTGGTGTAAAGTACTTGAGTAAAAATACTTTAAAGTACTGCTTAAGCAGTTTTTTTGGGGTATCTGTACTTTACTGCCAACTTTTACTTTACTACATTCCGAAAGAAAACAATGTACTTTTTACTACAAACATTTTCCCGACACCCAAAAGTACTCATTACATTTTGACAGGAAAAGGGTCCAATTCACACACTTATCAAGAGAACATCCCTGGTCATTACTACTGCCTCTGATCTGGTGGACTCACTAAACACAAATGCTTCATTTGTAAATTATGTTGGAGTGTGTCCTTGGCTATCCGTCAATAAAAAATAATTGTGCCGTCTGGTTTGCTTAGTATACAGAATTTGAAATGGTTTATTACCTTAACTTTTGATACTTGAGTACATTTGAGCAGTTCCATTAACTTTTGATACTTAAGTACATTTTAAAACCAAATACTTTTAGACTTTTACTCATGTAGTATTTTACTGGGTGACTTTCACTTTTACTTGAGTAATTTTCTATTAAGGTATCTTTACTTTTACTCAAGTATGACAATTGAGTACTTTTTCCAATATTGTCAATAATTAATATTTCAATAACTTTAGATAGCAAATAACAGCATGAGATGGGGTTGAATTACCAAGAGAAAACATGAGATAACTAGGGGAACAAACGGATTATGCCAAATAACCATATCGCCCTCTCTCTGTCCATATTATACTCTTCTGTGGCTCTGTCTGTGTGAGACCTTGTGTTGGGAAAAATAGAATAGACTGGAATATTATCCACATAACATGGATATGCAATAAGCAGAAATATAAGGTCGAACTTGGTTGTATGCAAATGCTCTTATACTGAGGGCTGCTAACAAGCCCTTATGCTGAGGGCTGCTAACAAGCCCTTATGCTGAGGGCTGCTAACAAGCCCTTATGTTGAGGGCTGCTAACAAGCCCTTATGTTGAGGGCTGCTAACAAGCCCTTATGCTGAGTGCTGCTAACAAGCCCTTATGCTGAGTGCTGCTAACAAGCCCTTATGCGGAGGGCTGCTAACAAGCCCTTATGCGGAGGGCTGCTAACAAGCCCTTATGCGGAGGGCTGCTAACAAGCCCTTATGCGGAGGGCTGCTAACAAGCCCTTATGCGGAGGGCTGCTAACAAGCCCTTATGCGGAGGGCTGCTAACAAGCCCCTATGTTGAGGGCTGCTAACAAGCCCTTATACTGAGAGCTGCTAACAAGCCCTTATGCTGAGGGCTGCTAACAAGCCCTTATACTGAGAGCTGCTAACAAGCCCTTATGTTGAGTGCTGCTAACAAGCCCTTATGTTGAGGGCTGCTAACAAGCCCTTATACTGAGAGCTGCTAACAAGCCCTTATACTGAGAGCTGCTAACAAGCCCTTATGTTGAGGGCTGCCAACAAGCCCTTATACTGAGGGCTGCTAACAAGCCCTTATACTGAGTGCTGCTAACAAGCCCTTATACTGAGGGCTGCTAACAAGCCCTTATGTTGAGGGCTGCTAACAAGCCCTTATACTGAGGGCTGCTAACAAGCCCTTATGTTGAGGGCTGCTAACAAGCCCTTATACTGAGGGCTGCTAACAAGCCCTTATACTGAGGGCTGCTAACAAGCCCTTATGCTGAGGGCTGCTAACAAGCCCTTATGCTGAGGGCTGCCAACAAGCCCTTATGCTGAGAGCTGCTTACAAGCCCTTATGCTGAGGGCTGCTAACAAGCCCTTATGCTGAGGGCTGCTAACAAGCCCTTATGCTGAGGGCTGCTAACAAGCCCTTATGCTGAGGGCTGCTAACAAGCCCTTATGCTGAGAGCTGCTAACAAGCCCTTATATTGAGGGCTGCTAACAAGCCTTTATGTTGAGGGCTGCTAACAAGCCCTTATGCTGAGGGCTGCTAACAAGCCCTTATGTTGAGTGCTGCTAACAAGCCCTTATGTTGAGGGCTGCTAACAAGCCCTTATACTGAGAGCTGCTAACAAGCCCTTATACTGAGAGCTGCTAACAAGCCCTTATGTTGAGGGCTGCCAACAAGCCCTTATACTGAGGGCTGCTAACAAGCCCTTATACTGAGTGCTGCTAACAAGCCCTTATGCTGAGGGCTGCTAACAAGCCCTTATGCTGAGGGCTGCTAACAAGCCCTTATGCTGAGGGCTGCTAACAAGCCCTTATGCTGAGGGCTGCTAACAAGCCCTTATGCTGAGGGCTGCTAACAAGCCCTTATGCTGAGGGCTGCTAACAAGCCCTTATGCTGAGGGCTGCTAACAAGCCCTTATGCTGAGGGCTGCTAACAAGCCCTTATGCTGAGGGCTGCTAACAAGCCCTTATACTGACTAATAACAAGCAGTGTTCAGTGTGGTTAACCTAAGGTTCAGTGTGGTTAAACAACAATCGTGTGGTTAACCAATGGTTCAGTGTGGTGTTTAACTATTCTTGTGGGGACTTGAACAAACATTTGACCAACTGGGGACATTTTGTTAGTCCCCACGAGGTCAAACAATATTTCTAGGGGGGTTTAGGGTTAAGGTTAGACTGTGTGTGTGACATCAGGCTAGCTCTCACAATGGTGATCATGTCCCTGTGAGAGACAAACTCTCAGCAGAATTTCTCCTGGGAGGCTGGGGGATTGTACTGAAGACAACAAGTCATTAATCAATGTGTTATCACCTCTAAATGTGCTCCACTCCACACGGAGGGAACGGTAATTCCTAGCAGACAGACTGAGTCATGGTAGGAATGACCACACAGGATGGGAGAGAGGGGATAATCAGTGGGGAACCAGCCTGGTGAACAGACTGGACTACCACAGACCTGGGTTCAAATAGTATTTTCTTTATTTTAAATACTTTCTGACCGTTTGATTGAGAATGCCTGGAACACATATGAGCAGGGTGGTGTGGAGGAGAAGAGAAGCACCCATCGCTCCTCTACTGACTATACAGTTCACATTACACCTTTTATAGATCTAGGCTAATAGGCTAAAATCGCAGTAGCCGCGGTAAAAACCGGTTAGCGCTGTGCAGCATTGTTTTGTTTGGTCAAAAGTGAAAAACATCTTATCAATAAATGATACACACAAATCCTGATCAACTCTAGATATGTAGTACAGTTTCAAAGATATTGTCTATCGTGAACTAGCGTCTTGTCTGTGTTGTTTGAGCTTCACTCTTCAGGACAGAGCGGTGGAGGACAGCGAGCTGCAGGAGGTGGGGCCGATGAAGAGCTGCAGGAGGTAGGCCCGACGAAGAGTTGCAGGAGGTAGGCCCGACGAAGAGTTGCAGGAGGTAGGGGCCGATGAAGAACTGCAGGAAGTAGGCCCGACGAAGAGTTGCAGGAGGTAGGGGCGGATGAAGAACTGCAGGAAGTAGGCCCGACGAAGAGTTGCAGGAGGTAGGGGCCGATGAAGAACTGCAGGAAGTAGGCCCGACGCAGAGTTGCAGGAGGTAGGGCCGATGAAGAGCTGCAGGAGGTAGGCCCGACGAAGAGTTGCAGGAGGTGGGGCCGATGAAGAGCTGCAGGAAGTAGGCCCGACGAAGAGTTGCAGGAGGTGGGGCCGATGAAGAGCTGCAGGAAGTAGGCCCGACGAAGAGTTGCAGGAGGTAGGGGCCGATGAACTGCAGGAAGTAGGCCCGACGAAGAGTTGCAGGAGGTAGGGCCCGATGAAGAACTGCAGGAAGTAGGCCCAACGAAGAGCTGCAGGAGGTAGGGCCGACGCAGAGCAAATGTGTGTGCCTGAGTGAGCACATTTTTACGCGTTACTGTCTTTGGAGAGGGGTACTATTTTTGGCTTTAGAAATTATTCTGCCAGAGATAAAATTTTATGCTCAGCCTTTTTATACGGAATAAATAATTGAATGGAATCTCGTAGTCGTCAGTGCTATCCTTTCAAGACTGAGGCCCTAGGTCTCGTTCTTACAGGTGGGGTTTGAACTTTTAAGACTATTCTATTGTTTTCATTGTACAAGGCAAGTTCAGTCAAGCCTAGCTAAAGTATTTGAAAATAAATTGTATATGAACCCCAGGTCTGTGGACCACATAAGGCTTTGGTCACAAGCTGTAGGACTGGACAGACCAAAGTCAAATATACATGTAGCTTATTATGGTAGAGATGAGAAATGCTGGGCATGTGTACAGCTAGCAACATATAAACTCAGCAAAAAAAGAAATGTCCTCTCACTGTCAGCTGATTTATTTTTCAGCTAACTTAGCATGTGTAAATATTTGTATGAACATAAAATATAACAACTGAGACAGACTGAACAAGTTCCACTGACATGTGACTAACAGAAATGGAATAATGTGACCCTGAACAAAGGGTGGGGGGTTAAAGTGTCAAAGTAACAGTCAGTATCTGGTGTGGCCACCAGCTGCATTAAGTGCTGCAGTGTATCTCCTCATGGGTTGCACCAGATTAGCCAGTTCTTGCTGTGAGATGTTACCCCACTCTTCCACCAAGGCACCTGCAAGTTCCCAGACATTTCTGGGGGGAATGGCCCTAGCCACACTCCTATCCAACAGGTCCCAGACGTGCTCAATGGGATTGAGACCTGGGCTCTTCGTTGGCCAAGGCAGAAAACTACACACAGGAAACTGTTGAGTGTGAAAAACCCAGCAGGGTTACAGTTCTTGACACAAACCGGTGCGTCTGGCACCTCGTTCAAAAGCATTTCAATCTTTTGTTTTGCCCATTCACCCACTGAATGGCTCACATACACAGTCCATGTCTCAATTGTATCAAGGCTTAAAAAGCCTTCTTTAACCTGTCTCATACCCTTCATCTACACTGGTTGAAGTGGATTTAACAAGTGACATCAATAAGGGATCATAGCTTTCACCTGACACCTGGCAGTCTATGTAATGGAAAGAGCAGGTGTTCTTAATGTTTTGTACACTGTGTATATTATACATCTTCCAAATCCTGTCCAAACAAGCATCAATCCATATCTCCAACTATATGAAACGGTGGAGCCGGTTATGTTTGTTGTACATGCATCTTTTTTACAGTAAAAGAAAATCCCCACATGGGCATATAAGGGGTGTTGGCAAACTCACAAGACAGAAACATTCTAATTTTCTATATGTTTATTATGAGTCAAGTGATGTGAGAAACTCACAACCCCAGTATAGAGCCACCTCTGGGAATTGTGGGAAATCCGTGATGTCATTCATGACCACCATTTTCTCACAGAAGACCACATTCTCATTGTTGGAGTACAGCTAGCTATTATCTGTGAGGCCCCGTGGGAAGATGCAGTTATAAGATGTGTTCAAGCTATAAGTGAAACCCTGTGGTGTTGTTTCCCATGTTAACCCTGCCACAAACATTTGCACACTCTTTATTTGGAGTGGTTAACAGCTATAGAGCCACTTTCTCAAAGTTTTTTTTAACTATGGGAGAGTTAAACAGTCCGCCTTCCATAGGGGAATAGTTTGAGAGAATCTGATTTAAAGGGAGAATGTTTTTATGAGATTTCTTTTAACGCAATCGCTAAACGACGCAATGTTCTTGGACTGTATTGCATTAAGATGGCCAAATACAAATTAGCAGCCTATCCAAAATCATGATTTATGAGCAGCTGGCTAATAAGATCCAATCTGCTTGATAAATCACAGAGCTCGTGAATCTTATGTAAAAAAAAAAATACCCCTAATGATCAAATCCAAAAGATAATGAATTTGTGTGTGAACGTACAACATGTGTGTATGTATGCATGTACAGTTGAAGTCGGAAGTTTACATACACTTAGGTTGGAGTCATTAAAACTCGTTTTTCAACCACTCCACAAATTTCTTAGTTAAAAAAACTATAGTTTTGGCAAGTCGGTTAGGACATCTGCTTTGTGCATGACACAAGTCATTTTTCCAACAATAGTTTACAGATTATTTCACTTGATTCACTGCATCACAATTCCAGTGGGTCAGAAGTTCACATACACTAAATTGACTGTGCCTTTTAAACAGTTTGGAAAATTCCAGAAAATTATGTCATGGCTTTAGAAGCTTCTGATAGGCTAATTGACATGTGTGGATGTATTTCAAGGCCTACCTTCAAACTCAGTGCCTTTTTGCTTGACATCATGGGAAAATCAAAAGAAATCAGCCAAGACCTCATAAAAAAAAGTTGTAGACCTCCACAAATCTGGTTCATCCGTAGGAGCAATTTCCAAACGCCTGAAGGTACCACGTTCATCTGTACAAACAATAGTACGCAAGTATAAACACCATGGGACCACGCAGCCGTCATACCACTCAGGAAGGAGATGCGTTCTGTCTCCTCGAGATGAACGTACTTTGATGCGAAACGTGGAAATCAATCCCAGAACAGCAAAGGACCTTGCGAAGATTCTGGAGTTAACAGGTACAAAAGTATCTATATCCACAGTAAAACGAGTCCTATATCGACATAACCCGAAAGGCCGCTCAGCAAGGAAGAAGCCACTGCTCCAAAACCGCCATTAAAAAAAAGCCAGACTAAGGTTTGCAACTGCACATGGGGACAATGATGGTACTTTTGGAGAGATTTTCTCTGGTCTGATGAAACAAAAATATAACTGTTTGGCCATAATGACCATCATTATGTTTGGAGGAAAGGGGGGAGGTTTGCAAGCCGAAGAGATTTCCAATAAGTGTTGATGAAATTAGTCGGATTATGATCTTGACGATGAATAGTGACACCCACACAGAATGAGCCACACATTTGGTCCACTTTGCCTTACAAGAGGCTACAATGTGCTGGCGTCTGCGTTAGCCTAGATCCGTGACCACTGTCCATCACCCGAAACCACTCTGGATTATGTGGCTCATGCTTTTCCCCCAATAACTATTCTAGAATTTCAGGCTACTGCAAACCACAGCTGACCTTATCACCACAGCCATAGTTAAGGAATAATGAAATGACTAGGATCTTTCAAGGGAGAGTGAAGAAACTGTTCCAGACTAACTCGACCCTGAACGCTTTCTGCCAGCATTCATATTTTGAAGCCATTTGGAATGGAGGCCGAGAAAAAGATCCCAGAACTGATTTTAGGGTTCTACGTTATTGCCTTTGCTCTTGATATAAGACCTACATTCTTGATCTCGACAGTACTAAGTCATAAAAAATATCCCTTTCCAGATTTTTGGCTAACATTTGTCTTCCTTCCCAACTTGCACCCGACAAGTCAAAAGTTGTTGGATAACTAGCAAGTAATATACTGGTTCATAAAGAAGTGATTGATCCAATACATTCTCAGTAGGAATCTGGCACGTCGGCAGAAGCATAACCCGCTTTCATCTGTTTGTGTTCTATTCATATTTTTGTGTCTACGGATTTCAGTCACCACCAGATGACATTTATCATGTAACACTAACAAACCTAATGCCAGATCTTGTCAGTTGGTGAAAAATGATCGATAGATTAGCGCTAGCCTGGAGGCTTCATGATGTTATTGTAAGGCCCAGAGTGGACTGATATTGCTAATATTGTTTTTGATCAATGTTTTGTTGTTCCATACCTCAATATTCCAGGGGCGATGTCAGCGGTCATTGATCACTTCAATTATCAGTTGCACTTGGCCTAGATGTAAATAACATTCTCTAATCTGACTTCTCAGTTCACTGTGGACGGTCCGTGTGTGTTGGAACATGCGTCACATCCCTATCCAAATTAAATGCGTTCAACAACGCATACAGCCGATGCTGTAGGATGACTTTTATTGTGTGTGTCGTAGGTCCGTCCGCACTAGGCTCACAAATCTGTCCCAGATGCCCCTACTGCCCCCGCATTCCTCCCAAACACCACAACAGCCCTGCTCTGGATCAACACACAGGCCTGGTATACAGCCTGAACCAGCTAAAGAATAAACCCAGAACAGCACTCACAAACCAGGCCAGAGAGACAGCGAACCATGCTCTTCCAACCAAGCCATAGAATGTGTATGGAACCATCGCACAGGGAGCCCAATAACTTGCTAGGTCCTGTCGGTGAGCACCAGTATCACTATGTGCGGCGTCATGGTCAACAGTACACTGCTCAGTACTGCATTTTTAACTGAACAACCACAATCTCCGCCGGATTCGAACCGACAACACGTTTGAATATAGTGCAGTGTCTTCTTAATCCCTGGTCCAACCAAGAGACTGCCTCATGTCAGAGGCAATTATAAGAGATAACAGGTTTTTATTGAAAACATTTTATTTCAAAAGACCCGTGACGCCACGTTATAAATGGACCTCTATAGGTGTTCAGACAGACCGTGAAGAACAGTCCTACTGTATAGTTCAACGTGATCGTCTCTAATCCCTGTGGACACTAACATGCAGAGGTCAGCTAGCCAGTCCGACAGAAGACTGGAGAGGAGTTAATACTGTTGTTGTCTATTGCCAGCAGCACAAAGATAAACACATACACCTTACAACTTCCTCGTCATCGTGACCATCAGAAGCTGCGAGGGTCAAATTTACCTAGCTAGTGTCAGACAAACGCAGGGTGTACTTAAACAGCCTTTAAAGAAATAATAAGGAATTGATGTCGTCCGTCAAAACTATTTTTCCTATTGCATTATGTACAATTATTACAGTTTAAAACATTTTAAAAACATTGGAGCAGAAATAATAAATCCTCTACAGTACAATTTCCAGGTATAAAAATATATTACCAATCTCCAGGAGTATTTACAAAGACAAGTTTCTCTACAAAATGCAACTAGGTCTCTACAACATCAAGTAACTGTGCTGTTAAGCTCGTAGTCTAGTTGTACTACCTTAGACTTACAAAAGCACCCACCTAATGGCTCAAATGTTTAGCACCTAGTATATAATACATTTGGCCTACACTACATTACCAAAAGTATGTGGACACCTGCTCGTCAAACATCTCATTCCAAAATCATGGGCATTAATATGGAGTTGGTCCCCCCCTTTGCTGCTATTACAGACTCCAGTCTTCTGGGAAGGCTTTCCACTAGATGTTGAAACATTGCCGCGGGGACTTGTTTCCATTCAGCCACAAGCGCATTAGTGAGGTCGGGCAGGCACGGATGTTGGCCGATGAGGCCTGGCTCGCAGTCGGCGTTCCAATTCATCCCAAAGGTTCGATTGAGTTGGTCAGGGCACTCTGCAGGCAAGTCAGCTTATTTCACACCGATCTCGACAAACCATTTCTGTATGGACCTTGCTTTGTGCATGTGGGCATTGTCATGCTGAAACAGGAAAGGGCCTTCCACAAACTGTTGCCACAAAGTTGGAAGCACATAGCGTCTAGAATATCGTATGCTGTAGGGTTAATATTTCCCTTCACTGGAACTAAGGGCCCTAGCCTAAACCATGGAAAAAGTATTCTTCCTCCAAACTTTACAGTTGGCACTATGCGTTTGGGTAGGTAGCGTTCTCCTGGCATCCGCCAAACCTAGATTTGGCCGTCAGACTGCCAGATGGTGAAGCGTGATTCATCACTCCAGAGAATGCGTTTCCACTGCGCCAGAGTCCAATGGAGGGGAGCTTTACACCAGCCACTGCTTGGCTTGGCGCATGGTGATCTTAGGCTTGTGTGCAGCTGCTCGGGTCATGGAAACCCACTTAATGAAACTCCCGACGAACAGTTCTTGTGCTGATGTTGCGTCAAGAGGCAGTTCGGAACTCCGTAGTGAGTGCTGAAACCGAGGACAGACAATTTCTACACACTATGTGCTTCAGCACTTCCATTCTGTGAGCTTTTGTGGCCTACCACTTCGCGGCTGAGCCGTTGTTGATCCTAGACATTTCCAGTTCACAATAAAAGCACCTACAGCTCTAGCAGGGCAGAAAACTGACTTGTTGGAAAGGTGGCATCCTATGACGGTGCCATGTTGAAATTCACTGAGCTCTTCAGTAAAGGCCATTCCACTGCAAATGTTTGTCTATGGAGATTGCATGGCTGTGTGCTCAATTTAATACATCTGTCAGCAATGGGTGTGGCTGAAATAGCCAAATCTGCTAATTTGTAGTGGTGTCCACACACTACTGTATACATAGTGTATTTTCAGAAACCATTAAAAACAAATACTAAATTCACTTTGTCATTTGGAGGAATTTGACATTGAAAAGAAAGTGAAAAGAGCAGAAATTGAACCAAGAAAAAAGGGGGAAATAAGAGGTATTGAAATCTCTGGTTTTCACTCCTGTCCAGACAAGACAAGACATGACATAGGGACTTCCTATGAGAGGTGATATCGGCAGGCTCCTTCGAAGTCTCTTGATTGGTTGTTCTTAGTCTCTAGAAGAACATCCTGTAACGACAGGCAGCACTTTACATTAGTGTACAGTTATGCATATCATAATTTCTAACACAGTCCACCTCCACCCACAGTCATTTGTGTAATGTAAGCATTCCTCTACATACACAGAATGTTTTACATTCTACCGAGGGTTTTACAGAACTATGGGAGGATGCCGCACACTTAATAAAAAACAAAGCCAGTCTGTAACCGTGTAAATGATCGTACAGGCGTAATAAAGGCCCGGTGCTTATGAGAATAAAAATATTTAAAAACAAGATTATAAAAAATATTTAAACAATTCTGATTGATCAGGGGAGTGGTGATGAGAGGTATTGTAGTGGTCAGAAAGGTCCACGGCAGGGGATGACACTTAAGATGCAAGAAAAGGGATGGAATGCTTCGTCTACAGCGCAGTATTTTCTACTGGCTGACAACAGTGACTGGCGCCACCTGGTGGCGAAATAAATAGTCACTGTTGTCATTCCTGAATCTTGAAAGCTGTACTTCTCCTGACACACAAATCACAACACACCATAACCTGCCCCTACTGAATGGCAGGCATGTCAGGATTCCTCCTCTCACCATTCCTCAGGGAACCTTCTTCACTTTGCCTATAAAGCATTTACAACGCTGCTTAGAAGAATACAAGGGAGGAAAGACTTAAAGACATTTGGTTTCTAGGTAATACGAACTCGAAAGCAGCACGCAAGGCCGACGTGGGGTTCAGGATCACATCTCTCCACAGCCATTGGGCATTCATATTTAGCTCTGTGCTGCATGGCCATCTATTACAGGCAGAATGTAGCCATCATTCATTAGCTGGGTAAACAGAGTAACACTGGCCCCCGGGAATCACTGGGCCAGTACTGAGTCTAGGAAAACACACCGGCTGTGGTAACTATGCTCACATTGCTGCTGTTGTGATTCAACCAAAGTATGAGTTATGTGCACGTCCACAGGCACGCACACTATTTGGAGAGTTAATGATTAGCCCTAATGGTCTCTGCCTCAAGATTTGGCAACCTACACCCCCCCCCCCTCCAGTGCATGCATGCACACACACACGCACACACCTGTATATGTTGGGGTCCAGCAGTACGTGTGTGTCCTGGGGCAACTGGGAGAGATGGACCACCTTGGTCTTCTGCTGCGGCCGGTCACTCTCATTCACCCACACATCAGGTAGTCTGGCGAGAGGGATAGAGAGATTGAGAGAAAGTGAGAGGGAAGGAGGAGATAGAAAGTGAAAGCAGGAGGGGGAAGGAGGAGAGAGAAAGAGAGAGAGGTGGAAGAGATGAGTCAGTACAAATCCAGTCTTGCAATTGGTTCTGTTGCCTCTAAGCTGGTGTCTGACTGGCATCAGCTTAGAAACGGGTTAAGAAGAGATTGCAGTGGTACACATGCATGCTTCCTAAAGTGTTGTATAACTAAACAGTGTATTTTAGGTGTTATCCGTGGGAAACAATGGGAGAGGATCAATACCAGTACTGGGCTCCTCTACTCCTGCCACTGTGAGCGTCACCAGGAAAGCACCCCGGGGTAGAGTGTTGGGGAGATGTGAATGAGCAGTGCTTGGTTCATCATTAGCAGACTGCTTGGCTATAGATCACAGACTCAGAGAGGGGCAGATGAAAGCCCCAGGGGGAGGAAAGGAAGAAAGAGGGTTGGATAGTGGATGAAAGGAGAAGCGAGAGGCGACCGTACCCTTGCAAAGGGACGAACACAAGTAGACAGAGCCAAAACAAAAACAGCAGAAAAGCACCCAATAACATGGTAGGAGACAGAGAGGGCAAGGCCTCAGCGGTCTCCTGTTACGCTTTAAAATCACAGCAAATACAATGCTCGCTGCACAGAGGACTGTGTACATAGGGTGCTGCTGCAACCCTGTAGCTGAGAGCTACAGTAGGAGTGACTATAACATCTGGTAGACATTCTCCATGGTAGTGTGGGTGACGGTTGCAGCAACATGGTCCTTAGAGAGACATATCCAACTCTTAACCAAAAACCCTTCACAGCTTCTGAAACGAGTGCTGCAATACGGCTCTTGCTCCTCCTCCTCCCAAAAATTCCAACGAGAGGTTTATTTTGGACATGTACCGCGAAAGCGAGCGTCGTTTTGGCTTTTAGCCCGTTTCCTGACCCAGAAAGTTGTTTCTATCAGAGATGAGTTCTCGGGGAGAGGGGTTTTAGACAGAGCAGAGTTGAGCTGAGAGACTAATGACGAGGAGGGCTGCGGCTCAATAGTCTGAAGTGACTTCCTCTCCTTGTCTCCTTACCTTCAATCATTTGTCTGATAATATACTATGCTAACTACATAGCTAACTTACAATATTCAAGTCTGAAACGCACGTGGCTGGTTAGGATAGCTGTTATGCAAGACAGGCGAGCACTTGGTCCTTAATGCTCTAAACTGGGCCACTGATGCGGGCAAAAGGAGCAGAGAAAGAGTTAGAGGAAGGGATGGAGAGAGAGACCACAGGATAGCGCCCATGAGATGAGGGAACCCATCCAGAACACTGACCCTTCTGGATGGAGGAGACACTAACCTAGGTATCCTCCTGTGTGTGTTTGTGTGGGGTGCGGTGACATGTGATTGCCTGCCTCCAGCCACAGGACAAACTGTCTAACCACCAATAAACACCCGCTGACATTTACAGAGCAGGGGAGAAGGATAGGAAGAGAGGAGGGTAAACCCTCCGCTTGCCAGTAGTACAGGAGAGAAAAGGGAGCGAGGTGAGAGAAGAGGACTGTGGCCTTGTGTCTGCCAACAGGAGAGAGATGAAGAGCAGGATGTGGAGAAGAGGGCAACTTACATGTCCTCGGGAGTCCAGTGGAGGAGGACTTTAACCTTCCCAGAATCTTCCTTCCTCCTCGCTATTACCTATAGACAGAAGAAGAGAGTCAAGACACCACCCAGTAACAGAGACATTGGAAAACAACATTGTACTGGAGACACACACCATCCCTAACCAAAGGTCTGATGCTGACGGCAAGTCAGTAAAAGGAATGAGACTCCTGGTTCCAGTCTAATTGCGCCAGAGTCAATCTGTCCTCCCTCCCACTCTGCAGACTAACACTTACCTCACTGGCCTGAAGACGCCAGTCCAGCCGCTAAACCTACACACACCCCCTGTGTGGTAGGAACAATACAGCTCCCTGACTGACATTAGTGCATGCCACAGTTTGTGAGTGTGTGACCCTGGACCAAGGTGAAGACTAGGAATGCTATTTATCTTTGGAAACACACAGACGGATATGTGTACACACACAGAGAAAGTAGCTAGTTACAGCGTGAAAAGGCGTTACACTAGACTCTCTGGGTTTTAGTTGCTTATAGCTTTGGCATAGACAAGGCCTGCTGGGTTTGCTGGACTGCCCACGGCCGTCAATTTCTTCTCCGCAATGAGTCTGGATCAGAGTAACTCCCCGACAATTTCTGATTGGTCCCAGAAATTGATGGGTTGGGAACACACGTGGGTAAAACAGTGTTTTGAAAGTGTAATTGGCTTTGATACTCTGATTAGAGACCATCCAAATGGCTGATGACTGTTTTGACATCACCACAAACGCCTTCCAATGATGGCAGTCTCAGCCTGAAGTGAACAGAGCAGCGGAACAATTCAGTTGGAGTCGTCAGGCAACTGCTGGGCTCCTACACAGTCTCTCGCATGTGTAGGGGAGAGATGGAGGGGTGAGGGAAGAGAGCGGCGTAGGGGTCTGTTTTCTAAGTGGCTCCAACAACAGGCCTGGCTAGGTCTGGACTCTGGCATGTACGTCAGAGCAGTGTGTTTCGTGGGAGGGTTGCTGGCAGTTCCCTTATTAGCAGTTTAATTAAAAAGGGGCATGGGAGTCTGTTATTCCCTGGCTGGGCCCTTCATTTTCCACAGGCCTCAATACTGCGCACGCTAACTCATCAGAGTTTAAACCAGACTGCTGGTAATACGTCAATTTTGGAAAACAAGTTGTGTCAGACTCTGGTATTATTACTGAGAAAAATGAGATCGTGATGCTTTTAAATCAGCATTTAATCTCAGCGGGCTTTTTATTTGAAATAAATGGTGGTTTAATTGACCCTGGGGAGCCAGTCGACTGCCTGCCCCTCTCCCAGCCTGGTTTGAAAATGATTTAAATATGCACTACGCAGAAACCGCTCTGCCATTTCCTGATTGCTAAAATTCTAAGTTTGCCTAATTTCAGTTCCTTTATTAGCAGTTTCATGGAACCAAAGTGTAGAGAATCACTGTACCATCTAAACCAATGTCAAATATATTCACCATAACCAAAAATATTATATTTTCAGTTGTTTGATGCATTTGTACAAAACCTAAAGTAAGACGCAAAAAAACAAAACTTAGCGGAAAGCATAGAAATAAAGCACATATATGTACCACTTCGTCGACTTGCTTTCAACGAGAATGACAGATCTACAACTCACATTTCTATGTGAATTTGGTTGGGTCACCTAAAAAGTTACATATTGCTGCTGTAAAAGGTATCCAGTGTCTATTCACTGATGGTGTTAAATCAGGTTTTCCTCACATAACAAAGTCCTACGGGATGGATTCTTGTTCTGGTTATTTTCACATTATTAAACAATATAATTTATCTGTTAAAAAAATACATTCACCTGTATGCAGATGACACTGCGGTGTATGCCATTAACCCCACAACTGACCAGGCTCTGCCTCTTACCCCCCAGAAAGCATTTGTTGAACTGACATTGGTACTTAATAATGCAGGTAAAAACCAAGGACATGTTCTTTTCCAGATCACATAAAAATCAGGAGACTTATGCATAAGTACTTTGTAGGGGTGTAATGGTACACTTATTGGTACCGAACCATTCGGTCGAGGGACCTCGACTCGGTCGCACTGAGCCCGAATGACTACATAAAAACAACAATACAAAATAAAATAAAATCCGTATTTAGGCTATGCATACGCTGCGTAGCAGGCCTATGCCGCTTGAGAAAATCTGAGCTGAAACAAAACATTTCAGGCTATTCCGTTAAAACGAGCACCTATGCAGACGGAATCAGAACCGGAGGATCATCAACAATCGTTTAAATCTCCAGTTTAGGAGCTTTTAGGCTTTCCAGCAGATTAAAACGGAGACGGACAGAAAGTTGTGGAGAAAACGTTAACCGTATGTCGCCACGCTCAACAGAAATAGCCTACGCCGCTGCCAACACAAATGTTGTTGACACATTTACTCCAACATCACCCGAGTACACGGAGCAAGACAGAAACATATCGTCTCACCTCTGCATTTCAAGCTTTCCGTGGCAGCTGATTCTGACCGGACCAAAGAAATTACAAGAGCGATAGGTAGGTTATGTTTATATTTGTTTTACAGTCTTTGCTTTATAAGCACGGATATGCACTGATTCACGGTGATTGAGGTTTCAGCGCCTTGTGAAAGTGCTTTTAAGTCACGTTGCGAACTTCCCTCCTGCAACAATTTAAGCAAACAGGTTGTACCCGCTCGATATAAGCAAGCCAAAAACAAAGTTCAGAATGAATTGGCTTGCGCTTACTTCACAGTGACAGCCAATCACATTACCCTGGAATAGGAGATGGGCGTGTCTGTAGCACGGTACCTTTATGAGCATCACAACTGCGCATCAGGGCACTGAAGACCGTGTCATGGTGTGTTCATAACCAAGTGGGAATTTACCACATACGACTGGGGAAAACCCCACTTGAATGGCCCTCCAACTGGTACTTACTTGTGGGAAACGTGTCAATGATCTGAAGCACACACTTCTCCCACATGATTACCACGGACGTCACCTGCTAAGGAAATTGCCTCTAACGGCATTTGGCAGTTAAATGGAACAAAACATTTATTTTTAAAAAAGCAATCTATTGTGGTTTGCTTAACAAAAACATTTTTTTTTTACATGCATTTCTTCGTTTATGGTTGATAGAGCTTGTAGGCCATTAGCCACTGGCGTTTCTCAACGAGTTCAAATCACATGAATGCGTCCAACTGCTATTTATGACTAAACAACCAATACATTCCCACCTCCCAGAAGGTGACCAATGCAGCATCAGAGTGGAAACTTGAGGACCAAAATAACAATCCTGCCACAGCAGAATGACAGGAATATTGTGAAATAAACTTAATTTCCCCCTGCTGTATTGAAACTGAACCGTGAACCCCAAAAAACCTACCAAACCGTGTGTTTGATGAACTGTGACACCCATAATACTTTGGATGGTGCCCTCATTGATCGTGTCCCCTCTTATAAATATCTGAGCATCTAGATTAATGAAAAGCTCTCTTTCAAAAAGCATGTTGATGAATAAGTTAAGAAATTAATCATTAAAATAGGCTTCTTCTATAGGGCCAGGTTCCTGTCTTTCGTTAAAATAGCAGAAAAACAAATCATCCTGTCAACATTCATTCCGGGTTATTGACTATGGCGATATCGTCTATATGAACGCTGCTGCCACGGTACTGAAGCCGTTGCACACAGCTGACCACAATGCATTGTTACGGGCGATAGGTTCCGTATAGTCACTGCATTTTGTATCAGAAAGTAGGCTGGCCCGCTGTGAAGTCTCGTAGAGCGATGCATTGCGCTCTCTTTTTTTGGTCTATAGAGCCCTCTTGCATAAACTTCCATCATACCTTACCTCATGGTTAAACTTCAGACTGACAAGTAACCAGACCCAGACTCAGGGATGTCTAACCCAGGAGGGCTCTTCAATCTCCACCCAATTAGGTACATCTGTTTTTAGTTTATTGCGCCTCGTGGAATAATCTCCAAAAGTCCTTAAAGTTAGAGTTGGTGCCTCTAGGGAAACTCGGGCAGATGTTAGAGAGCCTTTTTACTGAAGAATGTGTTTGTTTCATATGATTGCGATTTACTTGTCGTGTATTGTGTAATTGACGTGTGTACAGATAGATATGTTTAATAGTGTAATGGTTGTGTAATCGATGTGTACATGCAAGGCCTCATCTGCGAAAGAGACCGTGGTCTCAGCATGACTCCCAGCTTAAATAAAGGTAATAAAAATAAAAAAAGACAAACTCCTCTATACAGCGGAGACCGTAATACTGTAGGTCTGCTGCGCCCTCTGCTGTCTGAACAGTGAAGTACACTGTGTGTGTGCAGGACCCTGCATGGTCTGCTGCCGCTGGATCCCTGACCATGCTGTGGTAGACGACGGTGATGGTGTGTGTGTGCTACTACTAACCGTGCTGTGAAACACCACACTGTGTCCGTTGCCTAGGCTCTCTATATGTGTAGCCAGGTTGAGGCAGATGGCCCGGTGTCTGATGGCATCCATGGTCTGGGCATCAAAGAAGTCGTGAGGTCGTGCTGGAGGGACAGAACACACTGGGGTGAGAGAGGGGGAGCGTTAAACTGAGGTTCATAGGTCAGAGGTGATTAGCCAATCAGATGGATCTGACCCTCGTAGATATTCATCAAAACGTTTCCCACCACCCGATTGGTTAAGACGCTTGGTTTGAAAGCCAGGCAACCTGATCAGCGAGTACATGGTCGATTGCTTGTATGATTGAGTGTGTGCCTGCATATCTGTGTATGTGTACGCATGCTTGCATTTGTGCGCGCTTGGATTACCATCCTTGTGGGTACCAGAAATTCCAAAAAGTCCCAGAGGACAAAGACTATTTTAGAATTAGGTTCACGGTTCAAATTAAATGAACAATTAGGGAAAATAGGATTTAATGGAAATCCATTTTAGGTCCCCCACAAGGATAATAAGGCGTATGCTGTGTGTGTGTATATTGCGTATGCTGTGTGTGTGTGTGTGTATTGCGTATGCTGTGTGTGTGTGTATTGTGTATGCTGTGTGTGTGTGTGTGTATTGCTGTATGCTGTGTGTGTATTGCGTATGCTGTGTGTGTATTGCTGTGTGTGTGTATTGCTGTGTGTGTGTGTGTATTGCGTATGCTGTGTGTGTGTGTATTGCTGTGTGTGTGTGTATTGCTGTGTGTGTGTGTATTGCTGTGTGTGTGTGTATTGCTGTGTGTGTGTATGCACACATGACTGTAAGTCGCTTTGGATAAAAGCGTCAGCTAAATGGCATATATTATTATTTATTATATTATATTTATTATATTGTGTGTGTGTATTGCGTATGCTGTGTGTGTATTGCGTATGCTGTGTGTGTGTATTGCTGTGTGTGTGTATTGCGTATGCTGTGTGTGTGTATTGCTGTATGCTGTGTGTGTGTATTGCTGTATGCTGTTTGTGTGTATGTATTGCTGTATGCTGTGTGTGTGTGTGTATTGCTGTATGCTGTGTGTGTGTATGTATTGCTGTATGCTGTGTGTGTGTATTGCGTATGCTGTGTGTGTGTATTGCGTATGCTGTGTGTGTGTATTGCTGTGTGTGTGTATTGCGTATGCTGTGTGTGTGTATTGCGTATGCTGTGTGTGTGTATTGCGTATGCTGTGTGTGTGTATTGCGTATGCTGTGTGTGTATTGCGTATGCTGTGTGTGTATTGCGTATGCTGTGTGTGTATTGCGTATGCTGTGTGTGTATAGCGTATGCTGTGTGTGTATTGCGTATGCTGTGTGTGTATTGCGTATGCTGTGTGTGTATTGCGTATGCTGTGTGTATTGCTGTGTGTGTATTGCGTATGCTGTGTGTGTGTATTGCTGTGTGTTGTGTGTGTATTGCGTATGCTGTGTGTGTGTATTGCGCATGCTGTGTGTGTGTGTATTGCGTATGCTGTGTGTGTGTATTGCGTATGCTGTGTGTGTGTGTATTGCGTATGCTGTGTGTATTGCGTATGCTGTGTGTGTGTATTGTGTATGCTGTGTGTATTGCTGTATGCTGTGTGTGTGTATTGTGTATGTGTATTGCTGTATGCTGTGTGTGTGTATTGTGTATGCGTATTGTGTATGCTGTGTGTGTATTGCGTATGCTGTGTGTGTGTATTGCGTATGCTGTGTGTGTTTTGAGCATTCTGTGTGTGTGTATTGAGCATTCTGTGTGTGTGTATTGAGCATTCTGTGTGTGTGTATTGCGTATGCTGTGTGTGTGTGTATTGCGTATGCTGTGTGTGTATTGCGTATGCTGTGTGTGTATTGCGTATGCTGTGTGTGTATTGCGTATGCTGTGTGTGTATTGCGTATGCTGTGTGTGTATTGCGTATGCTGTGTGTGTATTGCGTATGCTGTGTGTGTATTGCGTATGCTGTGTGTGTATTGCATATGCTGTGTGTGTATTGCATATGCTGTGTGTATTGCATATGCTGTGTGTATTGCATATGCTGTGTGTATTGCATATGCTGTGTGTGTATTGCATATGCTGTGTGTGTATTGCATATGCTGTGTGTGTATTGCATATGCTGTGTGTGTATTGTGTATGCTGTGTGTGTATTGCGTGTGTTTATATGTGCGTGTTTCTCGGATACGTACGTAAAGACCTCCTGCGTTTATTCTTGAGTTTCCGCCTCTTGTTAAGCCCCGCCTTCGAAGGTGAATCCTCCTTCATCTTGCCCTGATTGGCCAGCTTGTTGGAGTTCTGGGAGCTGAAGTGGGTGGGTACGTGGCGCGCCAGCCCCCCCTGGGAGGCAAACGTGGCATTGCAACCCCCCACCACACACTGATGGAAACAGAGACAACACCGGTGAGAATACAGACTAGAATATATCTTACACAAGAGCACTTACACACAGTTGAAGTCGGAAGTTTACATACACCTTAGACAAATACATTTAAACTCAGTTTTTCACAATTTCTAACATTTAATCCTAGTAGAAATACCCTGTTTTAGGTCAGTTAGGATCACCACTTCATTTTAAGAATGAGAAATGTCAGAATAATAGTAGAGAGAACAATATACTTCAGATTTTATTTCTTTCATCACATTACCAGTGGGTCAGAAGTTTACATACATTCAATTAGTATTTGGTAGCGTTGCCTTTATGTTGTTTAACTTCGGTCAAATATTTTGGGTAGCATTCCACAAGCTTCCCACAATAAATTGGGTGAAGTTTGGCCCATTCCTCCTGACAGTGTTGGTGTAACTGAGTCAGGTTTGTAGGCCTCCTTGCTCACACACGCTTTTTCAGTTCTGCCCACACATTTTCTATAGGTTTGAGGTCAGGGCTTTGTGATGGCCACCCCAACATCTTGACTTTGTTGTCCTTAAGCCATTTTGCCACAACTTTGGAAGTATGCTTTGGGTCATTTTCCATTTTGAAGACCCATTTGCGACCAAGCTTTAACTTCCTGACTGATGTCTTGCGATGTTGCTTCAATATATCCATATATTTTTCCTGCCTCATGATGCCATCTATTTTGTGAAGTGCAACAGTCCCTCCTGCAGCAAAGCACCCCGACAACATGATGCTGCCACCCCCGTGCTTCACGGTTGGGATGGTGTTCTTCGGCTTGCAAGCCTCCCCCTTTTTCCTCCAAACATAACAATGGTCATCATGGCCAAACAGTTCTATTTTTGTATCATCAGACAAGAGGAAATTTCTCCAAAAATATTTATTTAGATTTTCCCATGATGTCAGCTACTGAGTATGAAGGTAGGCCTTGAAATACATCCACAGGTACACCTCCAATTGACTCAAATGATGTCAATTAGCCTTTCAGAAGTTTATAAAGCCATGACATTTTCTGGAATTTTCCAAGCTGTTTAAAAAGGCACAGTCAACTTATTGTATGTAAACTTCTGACCCACTGGAATTGTGATACAGTGAATTATAAGTGAAATAATCTGTCTGTAAACAATTGTTGGAAAAAATGACTTGTGTTATGCACAAAGTAGATGTCCTAACCGACTTGCCGAAACTATAGTTTGTTAACAAGAAATGTGTGGAGTGGTTGAAAAACGAGTTAATGACTCCAACCTAAGTGTACGTAAACTTACGACTTCAACTGTATATAATAATAGTATTGGTCTTTCCATTTGATGAAATCTAGGTGATTTCCTTTTCAATGAAAGTTCAAAAGGTTATAGTAGTGGAAACTGTAGGCCGGAGTATAGAACCACTGTTCAATGGGACCGTTCAGAATAATATCATGCATTAGCTTTACACAGGATAGTGTGTGACAGATGTGTCTTGTGTTAGAATGATTATAATGCTCTCCAAGACTAGAACAACCTATAGCACATGACGTGTCCATACAGTAGGTACGGGGCCTTCACAAAGAATTCACACCTCAACATTTCACACATTTTGTTGTGCTACAGCCTGAATTTCAAATGGCTTCATTTGAGAATTGGTGTTACTGGCCTACACACAATACCCCATAAGGTCCAAGTGGAATTATGTTTCTTTTTTTTTTTTAATGTTTACTAATTAATTAATTTAAAATGAAAGCGGAAATGTCTTGCGTCAATAAGTATTCAACCCCTTTGTTATGGCAAGACTTAAATAAGTTCAGGAATAATAACGTGCTTAAATCACTGAAGTTGCGTGGCCTGTTTAATAACATGATGTTTGAATGACTACCTCATCTCTGTATTCCACACATACAGTTATCTTTAATATCCCTAAGTCGAGCAGTGAATTTCAAACACAGATTCAACCACAAAGACCAGGGAGGTTTTCCAATGCCTCTCAAAGGGCACTTATTGGTAGAGCAGACAGTGGATATCCCTTTGAGCATTGTGAAGTTATTAATTACACTTTGGATGGTGTATCAACAGAACCAGTCACTACAAAGATACAGGCATCCTTCCTAACAAACTCAGTTACCGGAGAGGAAGGAAACTGCTCAGACATTCACCAGGAGGCCGGCCCATGGTGACTTTAAAACTGGTACAGCGTTTAATGGCTGTGATAGGAGAACACTGATGGATCAACAACATTGTAGTTACTCCACAACACTAACCTAATTGACAGACTGAAAAGAAGGGAAGCCTGTACAGAATATTACCGAAACATGCATCAGGTTTACAATAAGGCACTAAAGTAAAACTGCAAAGAATGTGGGAAAGAAATTAACTTCATGTCTTGAATACAAAGCATTACGTTTAGGGCAAATCTAACACATTACTGAGAACCACATCACATTTTCAAGCATGGTGGTGGCTGCATCATGTTATGGGAATGCTTGTCATCGACTAGGATAAAAAAAATAAACAAAACAGAGCTAAGCACAGGCAAAATCATAGAGGAAAACCAGGTTCAGTGGGAGACAAATTCAACTTTCAGCAGGACAATAAGCTAAAACACAAGGCCAAATATACACAGGAGTTGCTTACCAAGATGACATTGAATGTTCCGGAGTGGCCTCGTTACAGTTTTGACATAAATTGGCTTGAAAATCTATGGCAAGACTTGAAAATGGCTGTCTAGCAATGATCCCCAAAACCTTGACAGAGCTTGAAGAATAAAACAAAAGAATAATGTGAAAATATTGTACAATCCAGGTGTGCAAAGCTCTTAGAGACTTACCCAGAAAGACCGCGACAGTCGCTGCCAAAGCAGCTTCTAACATGCATTAACTCAGGTGTGTGAATACTTCTGTAAATTAGATATTTCTGTACTTAATTTTCAATAAAAACATGTTTTCACTTTGTCATTATGGGGTAGTGTGTAGATGGGTGAGAGAACAAACAAACGAATCCATTTTAAGTTCAGGTTGTAACACAAAATGTGGAATAAGTCAAGGGGTATCAACAACTTTGTGAAGACACTGACATGAGGATGTGGTTTGCCGAGTCAGTGCTTAGATGTCGTGTGTGACAGTGAAATGGAAGAAAGGGGGGCGTTTTCTCACCTTGAATGGTTTGTCTCCACTGTGTGAGACCATGTGTCTCTGAAGCCAGCTCTGACTGGTCGACGGGGTGTTATACACCTTGCAGCCCTTCCACAGACACACAAACACCTGGTGAGAGGACAGCAACACTGTTACACACACACACACACACACACATATATATTCACAGGTCACTCGCAACCTAGCTCTTATGAGTTACCCAAGATGCAATGTAAGAGACTAAATGTCCCACGAAATCCTACTGTCCTCGAGAATTGTAGTAGTTGGCAGAAGAACCTAGAAACTCAAGCCTCCATAAACTGACCCCCGCCCCCTCTCTGAACCTAAAGTTCAAAGAGAGATAAAACATCAAGCTGTCTTTTATACAGCCAGAGTCTATAATGTACAGCAGTACTTTTCATCTGGAGTTAGTTTAACACAGGATGTTTGGATTATCTTCAAGATGGACAAGTGGAAGGGATTGATATTGTGAAGACAGGGTTGTGGTGGTGGAGAAGAGGGGGAAGAGGAGAAGATGAGTGGAGGCATAAAACTAGGAGATGTAGAAATAAGAGGAGATGGTGAGCAGGCAGGAGGACAGAAGATTTAGGAAGTTGCTTTCCTACACTGCATACCCCTCCCCGTTGTCCGTCCACGTGCACGCCCCTGATGTGCTCAGCCAGGTCTGGGCTGGTGGTAAAGAGGAGCTGGCATTGGTCCCAGCAGCAGGTGTATGCCACGCCCTTACCCACCGACGGGGTGGCGGTGGCAGGGCCGTGCCCGTTCATCATGGCAGGTGTGGAGCGCCCGCTGGACGCTGTGCTCTCCATGTCCATCAGAGTACTGCTGATACTGAGGGAGGGAGAGGGACAGTGAGAGGGGGAGGCACGGTGAGAGGGACAGTGAGAGGGGGAGGCACAGTGAGAGGGACAGTGAGAGGGACAGTGAGGGGGAGGCACAGTGAGGGGGGAGGGACAGGGAGAGGGACAGTGAGGGGGGAGGCACAGTGAGAGGGACAGTGAGGGGGAGGCACAGTGAGAGGGACAGTGAGGGGGGGAGGCACAGTGAGAGGGACAGTGAGGGGGGGAGGGACAGTGAGAGGGACAGTGAGGGGGGGAGGCACAGTGAGAGGGACAGTGAGGGGGGGAGGCACAGTGAGAGGGACAGTGAGGGGGAGGCACAGTGAGAGGGACAGTGAGAGGGGGAGGGACAGTGAGAGGGACAGTGAGGGGGGAGGGACAGTGAGTGGGGGAGGGACAGTGAGGGGGGGAGGCACAGTGAGGGGGACAGTGAGGGGGGGAGGCACAGTGAGAGGGGGAGGGACAGTGAGGTTGGGAGGCACAGTGAGAGGGACAGTGAGAGGGGAGGGACAGTGAGAGGGACAGTGAGGGGGGAGGCACAGTGAGAGATGGGGTCAGCACAGAGATCTGTTGCACTACAAAACAAATCAAAATGTTATTCTTCACATGCGCCGAATACAACAGTGTAGACCTTACCGTGAAATGCTTACTTACACGCCCTTAACCAACAATGCAGTTAAGAAAAAGAAAGTTGAGAAAATATTTACTAAATAAAGTTTTAAAAAATAAGAGCAACAAAATAACGAGACTATATACATTGGGTACAGGTACCGAGTCAATGTGCGGGGGTACAGGTTAGTCGAAGTCATTGAGGTAATATGTACATGTAGGTAGGGGCAAGGTGACTACGCATAGATAAACAGTGAGTGTGTGTGTGGTGGGGGCAATAAAGCCATGTGATTAGCTTTTCAGCAGTCTTATGGCTCGGGGGTAGAAGCTGTTAAGAAGCCTTTAGGACCTAGAGCTCCGGTACCGCCTGGCGTGTGGTAGCAGAGAGAACAGTCTGACGAGGGTTGCTGGAGTCACTGGCCTTCTTAGGGCCTTCTTCTGACACCACCTGATAGAGGTCCTGGATGGCAGGACGCTTGGCCCCGGTGATGTACTGGGCTGTGCGCACTACCCTCTGTAGCGCCTTGCGGTCTGTTCTAGTCATAGGTTTGGACAGCCTCAGTCACTAAATCATGGTGATATAGTGTGTTTATAGCATGTGCCAACACAGCTCTGAGCAGTGTCGGCACATGGTATAAACACACCATTAGTATAGTTTATGTCTGTGTGTTCACTTCTCTGGGGCATATGAGGTTTCATATGCCTGGTCTACAAGGAGGGATGTGAGGGTGTCATGGCGGATTTGAATCTCATGCCATAAGAGATGTAGAAGTATCCCTCTCACACCCACACAAAGCTTCTCACAGAGCATTAGTGACTCAGTAATGCTACCACGTTGGACTGAATGAAGAGAAGGTGACAAACACACACACACACACACCTCGTAAGGCTGCCTGCCTCCAGCTGCTCCCCTGCTCTGTTCCTGAGGTCCTCAGTGCCAGAAGGGGAACAAAAGTTACATTGAGACCATGCAGCTGCCCAAACAACAGAGCTCTCTCCTCCATTCACTCCTTTCTTACTACGGGCCATTCTGCCCCGGCCAGACAAAGCAACGCACCATGACAGGAGAGGGTCGAGGGGGAAAATGGGGGGGGGGAGAAATCGGATCCTCTCTCCTTCAGATACTACACTTCAGTTCCCGAAGCAACACAGGGACTTCAGCCTTTGTGCTCACTGGGTTTCCTTTTGTTAGCTGCCCTCGACAGGTCGTCGCATGACCACAGACCGAGGAAACCTACCCGGGATCCAGAAAGGGGGAATTATTCCACTATTCTAGTAGCAACAGGAGAAGGGTGGACATCGAGGTGTGTGTGAAATCATGGATTTCTCGGCTTCCATTGGAATAGGAAAATGTGTATATCGTTCTGATCCGTTGGCTCGTCCAGTGATATTCAGACAGCGTGCGCAGGGGCAGATCTGTGTGTAGTATGAGTACATGGCAGATAGGACCCTATATCGAGCATGCTTCAAGCTATAGTTTATGTCTGTGTGTTGACTTCGACTGTTAAATGCACCACTAGTCGGGTTCAACGACATACACACGTAACTGGAGTTCGCCATAGAGTTGGGACAATCGGATCGGCAAAAACACTGCTTCGGGGGGCGCAATAACCCAGAGTCAATTATTTGAAGTTGCATTGGAACAGAGTTGAGCAGTGAGTTGCATACAGCATTACTCATTTGGAACACCTATGAACTGATTCACTCTCTCTTCTGCACTAGTTTATGATGCAGTGGAAGTTCCATCTGGGCCATTTCACATATTGTAATGGGGAATTCTGGGTACACATCTAAATATCTCAGCAAGACGTGTGTGTGTGTGTGTGTGTGTGTGTGTGTGAGATTCACTCGTGTGCATGAGGGTGAGAACCTGTGTGTGTAAAGGACTCATCTCAACACAGACATCCTGTAACTAGTCACCACCCAGCCACATGGCCAAACCAACTAGAAGGCGATGAAGTGTTGTGTGACCACAGTGAGCCAGTTGACACGTCTGTAAGAGTGTGTGTATAGATATGTTAGAAGTAGCTCTGTGCCTAAACACCACCCTTCATATGAAAGCTGGGGCCTGTTGGTTGGCTTGTTAGTGAGTGATTTGTTTCTTTGTCTCAGTGCTACACCTGTGAAATTTCTCATGGGACTTTCAAGGATACATGCTTTGTCAATGATACATGCTTTTGTCAAGGATACATGCCAACTTGGAAAATCTTACTTAACTCACTGAACTTGTTAACAAGATAAAATCAAGTCTGAAATGTTCATATTGCTGGTGCGTCTCTTTTTGACCGTGGTTTCATAGTAGCGATGTATTATTACACAATGAGCATCGTGGTGGCAATGCAGGCCATACATGGACAGGATGTCCAGATGCGGGTGTACGTGCAGCGTGGAACCATTCCATTGTAAACTAAAGGCAAACTTAGGCCTATTCAACTATCGGTTAAAACTATGCATGTCAACTGCCCATAACGCATAGTTGCGCATTGGGTGCTGATGCATTGTAGCAAAACAAACCCGATTGTTATGCTAAACTGCTGTTTGGCAAAATACAAAGTACGGAAATATCACACCACGCTACATAATTGCAAGGATAGTGAGTGTAACTTGTAACAACGTAGCTTGAGAAAACGTAAACATCTTATTCAAATTGAATCATTGTTGGAGTGGGCTGGCAACATTGCTGCGTTGCTTTGTATTCAACATTTGGTCGGGTATTAGTAATCCACAGACCTGTCTTCCGAATCCATTCGACTGAGAGGTTCTCCATCCGAGGATGAAATCTCCACACTGGCCCGTCTTTTGATACCGCGGTCGGTTTTCTCCGTGGATTCCTCGCTTTTGGTCTTGTCGGAGCTGGGAGGCGAGGACGCGCTCTCCTCTCTTTGTTCTTGTTTCAGCTCCACGATGCTCTCCCCGGTTTCGGTGCTGCTCGCAGGGATTCCCTCCACGGGACTTTTAACCGGTTCAGACAGTTCACAGGCCGGTTCTTCTTTGTTACCATTTTCCGTGGACAAAACAGATTCTTTTGCGACTTCTAGTGCGACTGAATGCTTCTCCTCTTTGCTGTCTCGGTTGCTCACGTCCATTTCTGGTCCGTCCTTGTTGTCACCCGGTTCCTGTTTCGAGTCTGCGGGGCCCTGCTTCTTATTCCCATTTTCTCCTTTGTCCAATGTTCCAATTTGCTCGTTTGTCGGTGTGGAGTCTTGTTCGGTACCTTTGGTTGTAACTGCAGCCATGTTCACAGCGCGTAGTAAGCTATTTTGTGTTGTAGGCTACCCCACAAAGTTGGTTCTTCCTCCCAATAGCATGCGCTGCTTCACCACGGGTGTTCAACGGGGACGCTGGGGGAGGAGGCATAACCATGACGTAGCCCCCCACATTGTGGACCGTTCCACGTGTTTCGGAGAACTATTGTTACAATGGTTTATATACATGTAAAACAAGTGTTCCAGAAACACAACATTGGCCCTAATATTTCCCTTTAATTGAAGTCAATCATCACCCAGTAACACATTCCAGTCATAAATCTAAACAATTCTTACCACCATACATACCTGTGCTCAATTCTATTAGTTAGCCTAGCCCGTGTTAATTGCATTTTTGCTTAAAGCCTAGACTTTAATGCAAATTCATCAAAGCGGATATATTTTATCTTCAGGTCTTACTCTGTTGTAAAAGTATGGTAGGGGACCGTGATGGATTCTTCAAGTACAGGCATTGCCATTCAAGAGTCCAGTGCAAGTTGGACTCCATTGCTGGAACTTGATGGAATGTCTGCACTGACTGATACTCTTCTTGGGGTCCACTGAATATCTAACGTGATCCTAATAAAATACTAAATAGTAAGGTGGTAGGGATTAGGAACTACTGGGTAGGAGGCATGGAAAGGGTTGGAACTAGTGGAAGGAGTGGAATGGAACCAGACCCACATATCCACAGAGTGCTACAGACAGGGACCACAAAAGATTCAGAGCCTAATTAACATAATGGAAGTATCACTACTAATATCTGTCAAAGTTTGGCAAATGGGCATAGCATGAACAGAGGAGGGAGGGGGAAGGATGGGGCAAGAGGGTGTGAATGGAGGTAACTGACCTTATTGTGTCGATGACCTGGCTGCGTCTAGTGTGACAGTGGCATTGTCCAGAGCAGAGATCATTCATTTACCAAGCTACTGGCCTTTAGGACACACTTCCAGTTGAAGGCCAGAGAGTCCCAGTCCCTCAACAATGCAGAATGGAGTTTCTTGACCTTTACAAAGTTCGTCTGCAGCACCATCAGAGCTTCTATCTCATCAGTGATCAGCAAATCATGTAACATAAAACCAAAACAGCAGGAAGCATTGGAATTTGAATTCCTTCTCCCAATTTATTTATTATTATTAGTAGTATTTTTAAATGTGGGGGTGGCAGGTAGCCTCGTTGTTACAGCGTTGGACTAGTAACCAGAAGGCTGCAAGATCGAATCCCCGAGCTGACAAGGTCGTTCTGCCCCTGAACAAGGCAGTTAACCCACTGTTCCTAGGCTGTCATTGAAAATAAGAATTTGTTCTTATCCGACTTGCCTAGTTAAATAAAGGTACAAAAATGTAAACACTTAGCATGTTTCCTAACAACATAAACTCCAACCGCAGTTAAGAACATCAACATTTATTTCACATGATATAAAACAGATGAGATATGAACATTTTGCATATTAACTCTAATAATAACCTCAGTTACAATTTCTGCTCTGCTCTTTCTATGGTGTACATCATTTACACAATGAAACTTTACATTTATGTACATTATATTTGAAGTCCTAGAGGAACAAAATGCCTGCTTATTGCTTATACATGTGCTATTCTCTTCTCTCTGTCCAGGACTCCACATAACCAGACAGAATCTAACACACAACCAGACAGAATCTAACACACAACCCCTAATCTCATAAAACTATTTTATCTTTCATCTATATTTTACTTTAAATATATCTCAGCCATAGAAAGAAAGAAGAAAAAAAACAGAGAAGCAGATCAATTCTAATCCAGGACATTCACATGTGGTTGTCGGCGGCGACCAGACCCTGATCCTCCCGACATAAATAAACACAACCTTAATAAAATATTTAAACTCTGTCCATCAGCAGCAATATGGTGGCACCTTATTGAAGTATAAACCCATTGTATAGATAGTTCATTCTATATGTTTTATATATTTATATATTAACAATGTGTATGAACAATGGGGGAATGTGCAGTGTAGAATATGTGGAAAATTAAACTTTTAGGGCCTCATGTTAAAAACGTATATGGGAGTAAAACCAGTAAAAAAAATAAAACCCGTAAGAGAATATTGGCGCCCCCGTGTGGTTAAAGTAAAGCACTGCCTTCGTGTGTGTAGATTTGTTGCTTGGCCCTCTCCATAGCGTGTGACGATCTCAAATGCATTCTCCTCGAGTCCTCAGGTCCTCGTCTCCTTCTCAAAACCCATTGGATGAAAAAGCCAGAGGTCCCTCCCCTCTGACCTTCTCCTCCAGTGGGTTTTGAGAAGGAGACGAGGAGACAGGACACGAGGAGTATGCAATTGAGATCTTCCCAGTGTGAGACTCTTCTAATGTTCTTATTTACAACTGTACAGTCCCCTCCTCGTTACAGCAGTGCTCAGCTCATAGACACTCAACGCATCCTCACAGAACATGTCCAAAATAACAGACCATCATAATACCTGTAATAATAATCAATTATCACCCTGTAATACTATCTTGTCCTCTGAGATCTCTGTGTGAATGAGAGAGTTTTGTATCGCAGTTATTGTGTAGGCAGGCAGTAAGTAATACGAGCAGGCCTGTGGATCTACTCTTTCTGTCTGTCTGGCTACAGTCGTTTCTACTGTATACACACAGAGAGCTACTGGGCATGCTCTGTGCAGGCTGACTGGTGCCATCTTGGCTCTGTAGGATGCCATCTTGGATCTTCAGACTGGCATCACTCATGAGTCACTGCTCACAAAGGTCAATGTCTGGGCTGCAGGGGCGAGTGGAAAGAGAGGGAAGAGAAAGAAAAGAGGAAAGAGGTGAAGAGAGACAAAAATAGCTGAGGTCACAAGCCAAAATGTCTAAAATAAATCTGAGAAACTGTTTACGCTGACATGACCCGAGAGTACTTTTTGATTAGACTATAAATTATGGCTGTGTTAAAATGGCTGGTGTGATATTGCCTGCTGTGTCGATTTACCCTCCAAATCTGTGTCGATTGGAGGGTAAATCACTGAGCTTTTGGCCCTGGAGTTTAGGGGTTGATGGGTAGAGATGAGTAAAGGTCAACGGTTGTAGGTAACGACAGAGAAGTCTCTTACTGAGTGTAGTTGAGTTCACATAACCACCTCCTCGACACGTCTACACACACATGAAGTGGGATCCGTCAGTGAGTTGAGGAGGAGAAGGAGAGGAGGACTGGGGCGGACAGGGCAGGCTTTTCACTGCAAACAACACACACGGGGCAAACCCACAACACATACAGTACCAGTCAAAAGTTTGGACACCTACTCATTCAAGGACACCAATAAGAAGAGACTTGATTGAACCAAGAAACACAAGCAATGGACATTAGACCGGTGGAAATGTGTCCTTTGGTTTGATGAGTCCAAATTTGAGATTTTTGGTTCCAACCGCCGTGTCTTCGTGAGACGCAGAGTAGGTGAATGGATGATCTCCGCATGTTTGGTTCCCACCTTGAAGCATGGAGGAGGAGGTGTGATGGTGCTTTGCTGGTGACACGGTCTATGATTTATTTAGAATTCAAGGTACACTTAACCAGCATGGCTACCACAGCATTCTGCAGCGATACACCATCTCATCTGGTTTGTGCTTAGTGGGACTATCATTTGTTTTTCAACAAGACAATGACCCAACACACCTCCAGGCTGTGTAAGGGCTTTTTGACCAAGAAGGAGAGTGATGGAGTGCTGCATCAGATGACCTGGTCTCCACAGTCATCCGACCTCAACCCAATTGAGATGAGTTGGACCGCAGAGTGAAAGAAAAGTAGCCAACAACTGCTCAGCAAGACTGTTGGAAAAGCATTTCTTATGAAGCTGGTTGAGAGAATGTCAAGAGTGTGCAAAGCTGTCATCAAGGCAAAAGTTGGCTACTTTGAATAATCTCAAATATATTTTGATTTATTTAACACTTTTTTTTGGTTACTACGTGATTCCATATGTGTTATTTTATATTTTTGATGTCTTCACTATTATTCTACTATGTAGAAAACTAGTACAAATAAAGAAAAACCCTTGAATGAGTAGGTGTCCAAACCTTTGACTGGTACTGTACGTAAGTGCTTTGACATTTATCAGTTACATATCAATCCATCAACCAATCATCATTAACAAAGCGATTTCTGACTGTGTTCTCAAACCTGCCATCAGGTTGTTGAGTTTAGCTCCCTCTGCTGGTAGTTCATAGGATATGTCAATGTTGTTCCCCTGGGTCTCATGCTCCGGGGCCTCCCCTCGCATCGCCTCACTCTGCATCACATCCTCCTCAGGTTCAGGAGTCAGTGCTTCTGACACAGCAGCTGGCAAACTGGCACAGTCACACCTTCACATTCAGGCCTTACTCCAATACTTACAAAATGCATCCTTCTTTTCTGCCTTTAATGAGGTAGTCACTGATCTAAATACAGTTGGATGAAGGAAGGGATGGTTTTGAAGTATTCAAACAGGGTCAAAGTTGCTATCGATCCAGAGAGGCTAAGATATGTCCTGGTGAGGCCCAGCTAGTCTCACCTGTTGTGGGGAATGAGGGTGCTGGGAGTGTGGGTATTTCTCCTCTCTGTCTCCCTCTCCCCCTGCTGTTGATGTTGTCCAGGGATCAGGTACTGTACATACAAGGGCTTCACACCCTGATCTGATATCACCATCACCTGGGTCTCTGACACCTGCAACACACGGACAGTGAGATAGCCCAGACTACAGTCTGTGTTCAGGAGGTACCAAACAGAAAAATATGATTTGAAATGGAGCTCTTATTTTCATATGCCCTACTGAACACGACCATGGTGGTCTAATGTCAACCCCTAGAGGGTTTGGGGATCTGAAGAAACTCCTGTCCTTGAGCAACACCAGCAGTACACATTTTTATTCTAGCCCCTGGACATGCACACCTGATTCAACTTGTCAACTAATCATCAGGCCCTCCATGAGATGAATCACCGATGTTTGTCCCGGGGCTACAACAAAAACGTGTACTGTAGATGATCCACAAGGACTGGAGATGAGACACACCGGTATAAAGGGCATGGTGATAACCAATGGTCTTAAGCAGCTCTCGCAAACATTATTTTAAAATTGGGCAAATATATTAGAGGACATTAATCGATCCAACATCATCATCAGATCATGAGATTGCGTGGAGCTCAGGCCAGCTCAGAGAGGTGCGTCTCTCTCTGTAGCCCAGTGTGAGTCACCACGGCTGGGCTGAGGCCCAGAGATAAACCTCTAAATCCAGGCTGGATCCTCCTCACGCCCACAAAGCCTCCATTAGCCTCCCAGATCAGATTAAAGGACATTAACACGGAGACCAGGCTGCTGCCAACACAACACAGCCAATTACACACTAAAAACCCTGAAACAATCTTAACTCAGTTATTGGATTAGATATACATTTGTCCTTGGACGGGGAATGCGTTTCAAGTCTATCCTTTATCTCTGAATAAATACTTTCTTTGAAAACGTTCATTTTTCAGTAAAGAAATACATCATCAGTACTGTCCCTCTCTGTGCATCCTTGGTATGGATCTGTCCTATTCATACAGAGTTACAGTACACCATGCTGAGTCAGTCACCACTCCTACTAGTCATCAACATGCGTCTCAAATGATAGTCTGCCATACATATTCTGCTCTCTGGTGGTCTGTGTGAGTAGGGACACTCCCGTACCTCTGTGTCCATGTTGGAGCTCTCCGTCCGGGGCTGTGGCTCCTCCTCACTCAGCCTGGGGACAGGGATGACATCCACCTCCTCAGCTCTGTAGCTGATCTCCTCCACCACAGTGATTTCCATCTCCAGCTCCAACACTGCAGCCGTGTCGATATCCAGCGCCTCTTCTGGAGACACTGCAGTCCTCCCTCTGACTAGTTCTTCAGCTGCAGCTCTAACCCTCTCCAATTCTTCTGCAGCTGCTGCTACTGCGGCCCGGTCTCTCTCCAGCTCCAATTCTGCAGCCCTGTCCAACTCCTCTTCTACAGCCACAGCAGTCCTGGCCATCTCCTGCTCCACCACTGCAGCCACCTCAGTCATGTCTCGCTCCAGTTTTTCTATTGCAGCTCGACCCCTCTCCATTTCTTCTTCAGCAGCTGCTGCAGCCCTGTCTCTCTCCAGCTCCAGTTCTGCACCTCGGTCTCTCTCCAGCTCCACGGCTGCAGTTCTGTCCCTCTCCAGCTGCTCTGTAACTCGGTCTCTGACCTCCTCCAGGTCTTGCAGTGCTGCCTCCAGCTCCTGGGTGCCTCTGGAGAACACCACCTCTCGCCTGACCTGTGGTAGACACACATGCCAAATGAATAACTCGGTTTTAACAGTGTGTACACGACGCTGAGAAACAAGGTTTATCAACACACACACACTCGCACACAGACACACGCCCCCGCCCCCCCTCCCCTCAGCTGTCTCTGTTGTCATGTACACATCAAGTCCTATCAAACACACACACACCAAACAGAGGAGGACTTACCTGTGTAATGAAGGGGTTCTCCTTGGAGAAGGATGGAGAGCGTGAGGGGGAAATACTGCTGCTACTTCTCTTCTTCTCCTTGAGCGAGGCCTGCTGGTGTCGCCTGATCCTCTCCAGCTGCTCCTCTACACTCATCCTGGCTCTGCCGCTCTCCCTCTCCCCCGGTCCGCACGTCTGCTCCACCGCACTGTGAGGCCGGTCCTACAGGGGGAGCAGTGGAGCAGGGATCAGACACGTTGGATTATTTTTACACCGAGAATGTTTTATCTGCCTGTCTATTGGTGACATATTATATCCATCTCCAGCTTTTTGTAGTGGTAAAAATAGCAGGGAATGAATAGCAACAGTGGCACCTCCAAATCCAAAATCAGTGCTGTCCTGTCTATCAAACTGTTTCTAACATGTTTTCTAGGGTCAGTATATAGTTCAGTTCCCCTGCTATTCCCTAAAGTGCTGAGTCAGGCTTACAGTCCTGGGGTCAGACTTCTTGCTCTTCCTCAGGGTGACGTAGGAGGCGATGGTGCAGGACTCTGGGGGGATCATGGGGGATTTGGTCCTGGGGGGCACGATACCCATTGGGTAGACTGGTACTCCTAATAGGACTGGGAGGGGAGGGGGACTAAGTCAGTTACAAAGCCATTTGGGGTGTTACATTTTTTAAATATTCAGTTAATAGAGTACTTATGAATCATACTTATAATACTCTTTATAAGTTTACTTTGTATGGAATTTCTAATTACAACTTGAATTACAATAGTTTTGACCCTAGCCCGTATCCACCTTGAAACAGCGGCACCAGCGTGACTGACCTTTAGTGGCCGCAGGCTCCTTGTCAGTGGTCAGCCCTGTCTGTAGTCTGTCCTTGTCATTGTCCTCTCCGTTGTTATCGTCCACCTCCTCAGCTACAGTGGTGAGCTCTGGCTCACTCTTATACAGACGGTAGTCTGGGCCTTGCTGTAGAGGGACAGAGAGTCAGCAAACTGAGAGGTGCACACACAGTAAACACGCACAGGCACGTGCGCACGCCCGCACGCTCACACACAGGTCACAAAGTGGTCATGGTGGATGTGACCGATGGACAGTCAGGGGAAATTTAAAAAGGCGCTGCAAAGAGCAGAAAACTGTTAACGGGCAGCCCAAACACTAAGAGTAGGCAGACCGCAGCACAGCACTCAGACACAGTCAGAATGACAACTGGGGTGGAATCACACAATCACACACGCTTCCATGGAAACAAGAACAAGCCAAACCGAAGGGCAAACTGAGATGATAAACCCAAGGAATGAATACGTCAAACTCAACACTCCAGGGTAAGAGGCAGGGAAAAACCGAAATGTAGACTAATGTTAAAACAAATGACAAATGATTCAGAGCAAGTGAAAAGAGTCACAACGGTGACCCAAGTTGGCGATGAGAGATGAACCATGTATGGTGAGGGTAAAGGTGGAGGGTCCGGGGTCAATGTGTACTGGTCTTGTACAGAGTAGGATAAAGTTGCCCCTAGACACCGACCTAAGATCAGTTTTGTATTACCTCGCCCTAACGGTTAAGATTAGAATTTATTTGGTGAAGTTAAACAGATCCTAGATCTGTGCTTAAGGGCAAGTAGCGATGATGAAGCACAACGACAGGGATGAAGGGTCAGGCGTGAGGGGTCAGCGTGTCTTACACTGCTGTGTGTTCCGTTCCTCTGGCCGTGCTTGCTTGTGTGTGGTGGCGGACGGGTGCCCGAGGGGGAGGGAAGGGGGGGTACAGCGGGAGGGCGCTCTGTTGAGCCGTAGGACTGGGGGAGGGGCGGGCGGGGGGGCTGACGGTCCCCCTCCGTGAGAGGACAGAGTGACCGGAACAAGGTCACCGGCTGCCGCATGAGGAGAGGATAGATAGAAAGTTGTTGTTGTTGAGACACTCTTGAGACAACAGCATGTCACACGAGACCCTGCGTAGACAGATCAGCACAGCCTCCTTGTGGCATTGAGTGGAGCTATCTGGCTCCCATCCGTCTCACATGTAGGCTACGGACATCTCTAAATCAGTTCACAAAGACTCCATGCACAGATTCTATTTATCTGACATATTCTGATGTTTTTCTTGATCCACAAAGGAGAAGTGAGACTCACCTCGTTCTTCTGTAGGTTTGAGATGGGTTTGGAACCAAGGAAACCAGTGTCAGTGGTCCTCTGGGGTTTGTTCTTGGCCAGAACCTCCATCACATCCTGGATCCTCCACAGCTCCTTCTGGATGTGGACATGCTGCTGGCTGGGAGGTTCCGTCTGCTCACACAGTGACAGAAAAGGATCAAAAACACTCTCCATCTTTGCAAATGTGTGATTGCATGTGAGTGAGTGGTTGAGACTGAGTGACAGAGACTTACCTGTGGGCTGCCCAGGGCCTCTAGCTGTTCCAACAGGTTGGTTTTGGCCAGAGAGACGCCAGACTCCATTTTATCATACTCCCTCCACGACCGCTCCAACTCCTGTGAGACAAGAGGGTGTCACTACTAGACAGTCTGTGTGTGTGTGCGCTTGTTTATGCGTGTGTGCACTGACTCACAGCATTGACCCTGGAGCGATCTTGACAGGTGCTGATCAGTGTGTGTGTGTGTTTATGTTGACATCTGCATGTACAGTGTGTGTGTGTGTATACATATGAACGCACAGTGTTGACTCGTGCCAGTTCTCTACAGGTACTGAGCAGTCCATTCTGCAGTACATCTCTCTGCTGTATAAGGCTCTGTACAGCTGCTGGGTTGTCAGAGCTCTGCTCTATCTCCTGACTGGCAGACAGCAAAGCCGTCTCCAGGGTGTGCTGCAGAGAGATAGGAAGAAGAAGGAAGAAAGAAAGAAAGAAAGAAAGAAAGGAGAAGACGACGACAACAACACAGGTCAGCACAACATCTACAGCGAACAATTGTCTGACATCTACACACAGATACACAAACAGAACCACAGGCAAAGAACCAACCAAACATTATCAAAGCATCTCCACCATCAAAAGGGTGTAGCGTCAGTCCCAGGACTCTAGGGGGCAGGCTAGGGCAGCTGTCAGAGAGAGTCTCAGTTCCCAGCTGTGAGTCTGCTAGCTTGTCTATACACTGTGTACCTGTGGTACAAGCCTGGCAGAGGCGGGATGGTAGTCTTGGAGTGACCATGAGAAAGTATTCATACCACCTTATTCCACATTTTATTTTGTTATAGCCTGAATAAAATAAAACATTTAAATAATAACTCATTTGTCACAACACCCCATAATGACAAAGTGAAAACTTGTTTTTAGAAATGTTTGCAAATTTATTGAAAATGAAATACAGAAATCTAATTTACATAAGTATTCACACCCAAGTCAAGCACCTTTGGCAGCGATTACAGCAGTGAGTCTTTCTGGGTCTCTAAGTCGCTCTTCAAAATTCTTCAAGCTCTGTCAAATTGGTTGTTGATCATTGCTAGACAACCATTTTCACGTCTTGCAATAGATTTTCAAGCAGATTAAAGTCAAAACTAGAACTCGGCCACTCAGGAACAATCACAGTCTTCTTGGTAAGCAACTCCAGTGTAGATTTGACCTTGTGTATTAGGTTATTGTCCTTCTGAAAGGTGAATCCATCTCCCAGTGTCTTGTGGAAATCAGACTGTACCAGGTTTTCCTCTAGGATTTTCCTTTTCCTAGCTCCATTCAGTTTCTTTTTTTATCCTGGAAAAACTCCCCAGTCCTTAATGATATCAAGCATACCCATAACATGATGCAGCCACCACTATGCTTGGAAATATGGAGAGGGGTACTCAGTAATGTGATGCATTAGATTTTCGCCAAACAAAACACTTTGTATTAGAACAAAATATTAATTGCTTTGCCACATTTTTTGCAGTATGACTTGTAAACAGGATACATGTTTTGGAATATTTTATTCTGTACAGGCTCCCTTCTTTTCAGTCTGTCAATTAGGTTGGTATTGTGGATTAACTGCAATGTGGTTCAACCATCCTCAGTTCTCCCATCACAGCCATTAAACTATATTACTGTTTTTAAGTCACGATTTTCCTCATGGTGAAATCCCCAAGCCATTTCCTTCCTCTTCGGCAACTGAGTTAGGAAGGACGCCTGTATCTTTGTAGTGAATAGGTGTACTGATACACCATCCAAAATGTCATTAATAACTTCACCATGTTCAAAGGGATATCCATATTTTATTTTTTACCCATCTACCAATAGGTGTCCTTCTATGCGAGTCATTGGAAACACTCCCTGGTCTTTGTGGTTGAATCTGTGTTTGAAATTCACTGCTCGACTGAGGGACCTTACCGTTAATTGTGTGTGTGTGGTACAGAGATGAGGTAGTCAAAACAACAAACATGTTAAACACTATTATTGCACAATATTGTTATTGAGTCCATGCAACTTATTATGTGACATGTACTCCTGAACTTATTTAGGCTTGCCATAACAAAAGGGTTGAATACTTATAGATTTTTTATTAATTTGTAAAAATGTCTAAAATCGTTATTCCACTTTGAAATTATGGGGGTATTGTGTGTAAGCCCTCCCTCCCTCCCTCCCTCCCTCTGTGTAATAAAGGTCTACTCCAGCCTCAGACAGCCCAGTGTGTGTGTGTTTTGTGTGTGTGAAGCAAGTTGTCAGTTGAAAGAGTGAGTACAGTAATTACCTTCTCTCTGTGTAGTTGCTGTAGTTTCTCTTCCTGTGTTCTCACCACTTGGTCCTGCTCACATAGTCTGCTCAGCTTAGTCTGAAACACACACACACACACACACACACACACACACACACACACTAGTTGGTAAGAATTCAGCATTGAATTCAGATTTTTCCAGAGAGCTGAGCTGTGTGGTATTCTATTAACTTAATTGAATCTTTCAATCTATGTCTAGGAAGCCAACTGCTGTGTGTCTAGACTAGAGGATATGTGCAAAGGGAAAGGAATAGTTTCCCCTCTACCTAGACAAGACAATAATAAAAGGTCTTACGTCTATGTCCTCTGGCCTCTGGTGGCTGTAGGAGTTGTCTTTGTAGTCCTCGGGGCTGATCTGAAACACCAGACAGCCTTAGAGACACATGCTGTGTTTACACAGGCAGCCCAATTGTGATCTTCTTTTCACTAAAATGGTCTTTGGAACAGTCAGATCTGCTCTGATTTGAAAAGATCTGATGTGATTGGTCAAAATACCAATTAGTTGAAGATATATCAGAATTGGGCTGCCTGTGGGAAGATAGCCACAGACAGGGGATAGCAAAACAACCTGTAATACAGACCCATGACATGGGGTGCTTCTCAATAGTCTACTTTTCTCCTTGTTAAAGAACTGGACTGGTGAAAACCCATTTCTAGTAGGTATCCACCATATTGCTAACAGTATCTTCCGATCAGTGCAGATAAAGGAGAAGACACGAGGAGAGAATGCTAGAGTATTGAGATGCACCCATGGCCTGGTTCTTCATTGTGATGTGGTTGTCATGGTAAATATCTGCGTCCTTACAAGGAGTTGTCCACAGGGTCAATGAAGCCCAGAGAGAGAGAGCGAGAGGGTGAATGCATGCATGCAATTTCAATGACCTTCTCTTCTCATAACTTGTGACTTTCCAACAGTTCGGATACAACTTCTCAGCCCAAATTTACATTTCATAATAAGGAGTGTCAGCCCCCTCTGCTGGGAAATCAGACTGTGTTTTCCACCTCAGTAGCATCACTGATAACAGTCCTACTGATGGAGGCTCCAGGGGTGTGAAGAAGCTATGGAGAGGACAGGAAACTGGCATCAGGTCGTCACCAGAGACTAGAGGAGGATGTTCTCTCACACACACCTTAACAGAGGCTAGAGGGCTGCTGTAGTGGTTGGCTAGGCTGGGTGTATAGTCCTCTGTGCTGGCAGCTCTGCCCTGTGCCACACTAATTACCGTCCCCTTGGTGCGCTCTTCATTACTGTCCCCCGGTACACTCTGTCATGGCTGTAGCTTGACTAATGAAAACCTCTAAAAGACCTGGGCTAAATCTGGCCCTCACGGACACACACACACACACACACACACACACACACACACACACACACACACACACACACACACACACACACACACACACACACACACACACACACACACACACACACACACACACACACACACACACACACACACACACACAGCTGGGAAAACCAGCCATCCTCACACTCCTCTCTACTTCAGTTAAGGAACAGGCAGGTGATTTTCAAACCCAGCATGGCTAAAGACGGGGAGGTTCAAGAGAGCAGGGCTGAAATCATACCATTAGAAGCCTGCAATAAAGTGATAATTTAGCACAGTGGAAAGGCCAGACTATGGACCCCACACAGTATACCCTCTAGGACAATTTCCCCAGCTACAAATAAAATACCCCCGCACTCTTTCAATCACTGTCACACGATCGGGCCACCACCCGAACAAGGATGTCATTCTATTGAATACATAAACAAAATGTTCTGCATTGAGCTCTTATCATACCCACGTGGACAAACTGAACATAATATTACAAAAGCACAGAGAAGAGAGGTGCTGATTTGACTGTGAGCGTACAGCGCCTAGCCAACATAAGATCCATCATCAACAGCATTGGTATTGCAGGAAGACCAACAGCAACAATACCATCAAGTTACAATGAGGTAGGATGGGCATGGCTATGTAGCATCCACCATAAGCCATGCTAACATCAGTCCAACCTCGGACTGACGAAAAAAAGCAAAACATGGATGAAGAGGATGTGCTGTAGTCAAATCAACACGTGAAGGGTAAGTAGCAAACAATGTTGGGATCACGACACCAGGAAGAGGGGGAACCGACGACTGACTGACTGACTGCATCCAATGTGAACAAAAACAGGAGGGATCGATGATGAAGGGAGGAGAGGAGTGCGGGAGAAGAGTCATTGGTTTGCCAATAAGACCTTACTTGCTGGTACAGTTGAGGCCTTGGAGCAGAGTTCTCAATCATAGTGTGAATCATGAAGATTAACGGCTCATTGTCCTTCGTCTAGTGGGAGTTCGAAGTTAGGTAGGGTGGAAGGGAGCGACAATACACAACAGCACAATATAGGTGTTAGTTAGTGAACATAGCAGCACAGCCTAGAAAGGATCCATAGAAATAAAGAACACATTGTTGTCATAAGGTACTAGTGATTGAGGGAGACCAGGGGCTTGAGCCAACAACCCTGGGATTATAGCTACCACCTGTACCATAAAGACTCAGACCTCCTGGGAGAAGTCCTAGTACATTTACAGTAGATACAAGGAGGCCACAGTTGGGTCCAAAGACAATATTGCCAGTCCCTCTCAGCAGACGGAGGAGAGGCGCAACGTCCCTTCTTTTCTTACGGTCATCGTTTATATCAACCCCGACCAATATCTACCAGCAAAATAGCAAAACAATTGTATGCATTGGAGCCCGTGGACCAGGGGAATGAGCGCGGTGGCGAGTTCATTCATAACCGCTGTGAAATTGTCTGCCATTAGAGGTGAAAGCATTTGATATGGCAGATCAAATCATTTCACAATTGGTTAGAGGGGTCACAATCTGACTCAGTGAAGTCGCTAAGTGAGGTCCTACATGGTAGAGTGGTTTCTCCTGCTGCACATGACCTTTTCAGGAACAGGAACTCAATTATTTATCTATCGTGGAAACCCAGTTCTAAACTCCAAAAATAAACACCCCCTTGAGACGTCTGCCCTGATTACCGATGCCTGGGTGCACGTTAGTCAGAACGTCAGTCACTAGACCTAGCCACTTTACCTGAAACCCCGGAGGTTGTTTCTATACAGCCTTAATTACCTTATGACAACGACATGACTGACTTACTACAGGTACACATTATCAAGTTAAAAACGCAATGCGAAAACACAACATGCCTTAAGGTTCCCTTCATCCTCAAAAGTGTAAGTTTGCTCTCGTGCTCTCTCAAGCGAGAATTCTTTAAAAAAAAAATGTAATAAAGAATGTTCTCCAGGGATTGAACAAACTATACAGCAAAAACACATATGAGTAAGCTTATTAGCTTAGGGCAGCATTGCCACGCCAAGTAAAGTCGTTTTAAAAGTTTAAAAGTACTTTTTACTTTTCTTGTACTGAGCTAGACAATATGTCCTCCCGTGGGAATGCAGGTTTGCGCAGCTCCTATTCGGCAATGAACGGTATATGCTTCGGGAGGGCCGGGGAGAGAAAAGAGTGAAAAGGAGAGAGAAAGTATAGAAAAGACAAAAAAAGGAGCGCGGCCCTGGCATTTGAGTCACTGATAACCCTGGGCAGAGTGAGAGCAGCTGGGTGTATGACCAACCCTGAGGAGTGCCTAACCCTGAGAGACACACACAGACACAGAGACAGAGACACACACAGAGACAGAGAGAGAGAGAGAGAGAAAGACCAGAGATAAAGCAGTACTCCTCACCTGGCTGTCCAGATACATGAGGGTCCTCTGAAGGTGATGAGATAGGACCTCACTCTAACATCAGAAGGCAGTGGAGAAAGAGGGAAGAGAGAAGGAGTAAGGGAAACGGTAGGAAATAGAAGTAGACCTGGTACAAGCTGATATTGAAAGATGGAGATGAAAGAGGAAGTTGCTACCGTGGCTTTGGCATTAATCGGAAGCATAAAGTACCACAGCCATTTACTGTTGATTACTGAACTAAATCAAAACCATGCAAAAGCCGAAGTTGCAAGAGGATTTGTTCACCACACTTCAAATCAAACTACTTACCAACGCTTTCCTCGTAAAAAAAAAAGTATGGGAAACCACAGCAGACAATCACATGATACTCATGACAATCACATGATACCACGCTGTCCTCTGCACGTCAACAGTTCAAAAGATGAAATCAAGGCCAGACGAATGCAGCACACCAAAGGGTTGAAATGAGTACAAAACTAAACCAAAACTCAACCACACACCACTGAACCACAGAGGTAGGAATGAACATGCATTCACTGGAATGCATGGCCTGCTCATAGAGCCTTGAGCTGCATGGAGATGGCACATCAACAAACAACACCCCGGGAGATGACCAATGGCATGCTGTGCATGTGCACCCTCCCTGGTGCTAGCTAACCTTGGCGTTGGGCCCCTCCATGCTAAGGATCATTAGCTGAGCCACAGTGTGCTCCCGGATGCTGTTGAGCTCAGCCTGCTGCCGACGCAGCTTTATTAACAGCAGGGTCAGCTCCTCTGGCTGCACAACGCAGCACAGACACAGAGGAGATAAAGAGACAGTCAATTCATCCAGCGGCAGAGCAATGAAAACAAAATACATGAACCCAAACCTCTCTTGATGTTCCGTTTGGAAATGAGTGACAGGAAGAGCAGTGACAGGTTAGGGCAGGGATTACAAAAGCTATGATTCTAACCAGAACTCTGACAAGTCTTCAGGCACAACTCAAGAGGCCTTTGGAAACACTGGTTTGGAGTCTCGGCCTGTGCTGGAGCTGGGCTATAGGACCCACACCTTCAGATGATCGGGGAGAAATAAACTCCCTCTGTTCCCTGACTCCAAACGGACTAACTCTCCATCAAATGGATGTGAAAATGAGAGAGAATATATTCAGTAAAAGCGATCATTTCAAATCACTTGACAATATTGCGTTCCACTGAAGTTACGCAAACGCAATAATGTTCAGAGAGTTACAAAATGAACAGTGCAGAATATCAATCTCTCCGGCTGATTCTAGCCTACTCAATTTGAGATGACACGGCTAGAAGGCAATTTGATTGGTACCACTGTCACTCTCTTTCCGTATCATCACCAAGACAATGCCATTATTTTAAATCACATTGTGTCTGCTACTGACAGAAATATCAAATGCTTGCAATAAAAGACAGCAGAGAATGTAACGAGGCACATACTCTGACAGAAATACAGTACACATACAGGCTATCCATTGTAGCATGACAGTAGAGTGACAGTAATACTTGATAGCTTGCGTGTCAAACATTGCGGGCCTCATAAACATGTTTCTACCCCCGTCACAAAAACAGATTTGTATTTGCGTCACACTGAAATCATACCAATAGCATATATCATTCACAATGCATTGTTGTTGAGAGAAAATAGGACAGTACAGAGGAGAGGACAGGAGAAGAAGAACGCAGAGACGAGGGGAAGAAGGTCAGTGTTTGTTAGGTGACTCACCGTCTTGCCCTGTAGTGACTGTGGGGTAATGGTCTGCACTGGGATGCCTGCTGGCATGGACCGGCGGTCAGGTGGGTAGTTATACTGAGAGAGAGAAAGAGAGACAGGACAGGAAGAGGGCAGGATGCACTGTTACATGTACTGATTTGAACTGGCAGACAAGTCAAATGAATGCTTTCAAATAAACAAAATAACTACCGCTCAATGCAGAGCAATTCCAGTCATTTCTCTGTGCTTGAAACCCCTGGTGATTATTTTGATGTGTAAGACTGGCTTAGATGATTGTGGTCCATTCCCTGTCCGTTACCTTGGTGAGGTGAGTCCTGTGCCTGCGGTCTATAGTCATAGTCTGGTCCCCTCTGAAGACGGGTGAGGACACCTCGGACCTGGTTGACCCTGGTGGGTTGTCTCTGCGGTGCTGGCCGGGAGGGGAGAAGGTGTGGTAGAGGGCCAGGGATCCATGGGAGGGGGATGTGGGGATGGAGTGGGCCACCCCCTGGTGCACAGAGATGTTCCCCATGGTCTTGGGGCTGGGCAGGGTCCCGTAGTGGCCTGGTGGTGGTGGGCCCTGCCTGGAGAAGGCCTGCCTCTGCTGCCACTCATACAGCTGCCACATGGTGTCGTCCCTCATGGAGCGCCTCTTGTCTGCATTTACAGTTTTACATTTCAGTCATTTTGCAGAGGCTCTTATCCACACAGACTTTAACTAGGTTAAAACAAACACAATATATCACAGTCGTTACAAGTAAAACCATACAACCTCAAGATAGTGGCTATCTGCAAAATCAGTGCCAGAAAGAAAAGAAGAAGTGTGAGTGCAAGAAAGACAAGTATAACAGCAAGGTCTTCAACTGTGTCCCAACCGGCAACTTATCCCCTATTGTCCCTGGTCAAAAGTAGTGCACTACATAGGGAATGGGGTGCCATTTGGGGCACAAGCTAAGTACAACAGTAAAGTTTAAGACCCATCACCTGAGTTGGACGTTGGAGCCAGGGCGCGGTCGTAGACGGAGCCGGCCATGCTGCAGATGCTCTCGGGTCGGGACAGCATATTCCTGGGGAGGGTACGGTAGCCCTCGGGGTAGCGGGGAACGATCTGGGCACGGTGGCTGGGCATGTTGCGGGGTAAGGTCTGGTAGGAGGTGATGCTGGACAACAGGGGGGGGGGGGGGGAAATCAATTCAATGAATCAGCTAATAAAACATGATTTTCAATAGCATGATTTACAAATACTTTGATCAATCAATCAATCCACACACATAGCATTTTATAAACTGGGTGGTTCGAGCCCTGAATGCTGATTGGCTGACAGCCGTGGGACATCAGACCGTATACCACGGGTATGACAAAACATTTATTTTTACTGCTCTAATTACGTTGGTAACCAGTTTATAATGTCAATAAGGCACCTCAGGGGTTTGTGGTATATGGCCAATATACCACAGCTAAGGGTTGTGTCCATATATTGGCAATACACCCCCCCGTGCCTTATTGCTTAAACATAGTTCTAGAGAACAACCTGGGCCTAACCCCTAAAGAGCAATAATAGGTACATAGTAGGTTAAGTACAGCACACTATCTACTACCTACTGTATAAGGCACTTGGCTCCAGCTCCCTTTCACAGTATATGGGCTGTAGGTAATACAAACCAGTCTTAAAGGGTTAACTGTCACCTTAAAATTCCAAGTACAAACAACTCAAATAACATGTAGTTATGTTTTTTTACAACTAGATGTTAATTTGGAAAGTTAGAGCTCTACCAGGCGGTTGAGAAGTTGAGGGTCATACTTGCAGTGTCATATTTGAATAGTAATTTGCATAGCATTTTTACTCCTCACAAGAATATTACATACACTAATTTAGATCTGTTTGAATTGCTTTTATACAGAAGATACTTTTGTGTGTTAATAAGGACAGATGTCAAATTTGATTAAATCATGGTAATTTTGTGTCCGGTGCATTTTTAGGTGCTGTGCTGTATAGCGTAATGTCCCTAAAATAGTACTCACATTTCTAATGATCCAGGTTTTTCCACCATGTTTCACACATGTTCAGACTATCTTTCGAGGTCATGTATGACAAAGTAAAAAAAGAAAATTGCAATAGTATAGGCAAGTAGGAGAGTTCAGATTTCTTATTTTCAATCCATCGCTGATTATACAAAGCCAGTTCTACATACAGAACACACTTCCATTTTCAACCATATTTAAACATCTTTGTATAAATATACGGTTACAGGAACGCTTATCTGGCATCTGTAAATAGAGGATCTTAGCAATAAAGATCACAGCAATAATGCTGCACGCACACACACCATGTGGAAAAGGAGGAGACAGCAATGTGTCCTCCTGCCACAAAGTATTTCTGTCCATTTTGGAGTGCCGCCATTTCCTAATGTTCTTGAACTTGGGATTTCACTTGAAGCATGTCACCCTTATCTGCTACTGCAGTCTTCTCCAGAGCCCTGTAGCATATGCCTTTATGCAGGTTGACGTTTATTGGGATGAATCTTCTCCTGGAGGCCGAGATGAGAGGTTTGCGTTAAATGGGCCAGCTCAAAGTCAAAATAGGCTATATAGTAAAAAAAAGAAGCTTGAAAATAAAAATGTGGTTTTAGTTAAAGGTTAGGCATAAAGTTAGCCGCGTGGTTAAGGTTAGGTTTAAAATCCAATTTTATGACTGTAGCTATGCCTGCTAGTGACCACCGGTGTTGGGATTAGTTACTTGAAAAAGTAATATATTTCCCGCTAGTTCCCACCAGTGTTGGGATTAGTTACTTGAAAAAGTACATATTAATCATTACATTGAAGCAAAACATTACTTTACAATATTACTTTGTGTGCAAAGTAACGCATTATATTACTATTTATGTTCATTTGCATTACCTTCATGAAAAAATCTCACTGTTTGTTTGACTGTTGGAGGGAGCAAGGCGAGCCGCGCACGCTCTACCAAAGACAGGCTCCTTACTAACTCAGGTTCAATCACTAGTTTCTCCTTTCATCTGTGGCGCTGCTTTCCTGTGCTAGTCTACAAGTGCTGCGCTATATATGGGCTGCTTAATTAGACATATACAGTATTCTGTAAGCCAAACACCGGTACAGATTTCCTATTTTCATTCAAAATCTCTCTCGAGCCGCCAGTTCTCGTTAGACTGTACGAGATGTATAGATGTACGAGACCCATTGAGATGTATAGATGTACGAGACCCATTGAGATGTATAGAGGGCACACTTGCCACTAGACGGGCAAGCCCTCTATGGGCTTATTTATCACAGAAGTTATTAATGGCAAAGACCAGAGGTGCACCCTCTATACATTTCTATAGACAGCAGCTGTCATGACATTTCTCCAAACAGCTTCTCTCCGCTCGCACGAGAACTAAATGAGGAAACAAGTCGAGAACGGATCATGGAAACACATACTCGGTAGAGATATGATTCTGAAAGTAATGCACGCATTGTTTGACAAAATAACTAATATAGTACCCAATTTGAAAAAGTAACAGGTTACTCTACTCTGTTACTCATAAAAGTAATCTGATTACGTAACACATTACCCCAACATTGGTGACCACCCTGCAGAGCTGCCTCCAGAACAAGATTCATTCCAATATATTCCAAACTGCTGCGTTTATAATTACCATATTACACTGGGAGGATGCACGCTTGGCTCGCCGACAGACTCCACTCTGGGTCGATATCATACTGTACTCACTGACAGTTATCTGGTCGACTCTATAGGAACGCACAGTATGACGGAGGTCAATTGTGTGACGGAAAACACAGCAGAAGTCCTGAGATTCATCTGCCACCACCTCCCCTTCTGAAAACCTAACCACCCACCCAGGCAGCGCCGACATTAACAGCTTTCCCTGTGACAATGTAATGCGGGTCTCTTTCTTGTGTTAGCCCACAGAGCTCAAGCCTCAAGGTGCTAACATAATTATTCAGGTCTTAGGCAAGGTTACTCCTGGGGAAGACCTGACCTTTAGCTTGAGGGATGATGCTTCTCTGTGGCTTGTACTGATAAGGCTGTACTCTCCATCAGACACCATAATAATGGAGGATAAACAGCCATGTCAGGCCTACTCTATGACCTACCATAGTCAGTGCACTGCTGGTCTAGGCAAGCTGCTGAAAACTGGTCTGATGAGAGGACAGTTCTGTGCTAAGAACTAAGAATCTGGAATATGGAGGCGTTCTAGAATATCTTTAAAACTCTGTTTAATATACATTTACACACAATGAAGTTGGAACAATACTGTGAATTTGTGAAAATGATGATAATGCCCTTTTAGTGTAAGAGCCGTTTGAGAAAATTGCCTGAAATCTCAGCCTGTTTTGGTGGGCTGGCATTTTGCCTGCCTGGTGACATCAGCAATTCTTGCTTGAGAAATTGCTATTTGCCAAAACACTATTTTTTTTGTCTCTTTTTGACCATTTTAATTGAAAACAATCACGCTAAGGTACTTCAATGTTGACCAGAAATAATGTAATATTGAGATAAAAACAGCAGCAATGGACCTTTAAACAGAAACAAAAGCCAGTTTCCCACGTTTCGGCTGGATGCCTTTATCAAGAGCTTGTACAATAATCAAATGATACAATAAAATTAGGTTCCCTCCAACTCACAAATATTGAGCAGAAATGACTTATTTGGGCAGGAAGGTTGGACACCTCTCCACACCCATAAGTTAACAAATTGTTAAATTACATACGTAATAAACAATATACAGGCAACACTCAAGCAAAACCATTTGTTAAACAACTAGCAACTAAATGTATGTACAAACCTCTGATCTCAGTTGAAATTAAAATAACTGGTTCATTGTCATTCATGTATGGTCATTCAAAGCATTATACAGCAGATGGTCAGATGGTGACATTGGTTTTACCCTGAAATACAACAAAAATAGTACAAAACCACGGATGCAGCCCTTTTCAGTTCCTCTAAGCAACAAAGATAAAGACATGTGTTAGTGATAAGGTGTTGAACAAAAATTAGAGTAAAATTTGAGTAAAATTTGAGTAAAAAAATAAAATGGGCTTATTTCTAAGTATTTCAGATGAAACAGAAATATTACACTCCAGACAGAGCATTAAAAGAGACTTAAATCAGAATTGTCTAACAAACCTCAAATAACAGTAGATGTTTTGTACAGAGGACTTTGTACTTTTAACCCCTTTTCTGCCCAATTGGTATTTACATTCTTCTGCCATCGCTGCAACTCCCCTTCGGACTCGGAAGAGAAGGTCGAGAGCGATGCATCCTCCCGAAACACGATCCTGCCAAGCTGCACTGCTTCTTGACACACTGCTTGCTTAACCCGGAAGCCAGCCGCACCAATATGTCAGAGGAAACACCATCCAGCTGGCGACCGCAGTCAGCTTGCAGGTGTCCTGCCCGCCACAAGGAGTCGCTAGAGCGCGATGGGACAAGGAAATCCCCGCCGGCCAAACCCTCTCCAAACCCGGATGATGCTGGGCCAATTGTGCACCGCATCATGGGTCATGGTCAGCTGTGACACAGCCTGGGATCGATGCAGTGCCTTAGACCCCAGCGCCACTCAGGAGGCCTTTGTATGGAGGACTTTTAACTGCAAATGCAATATCTCAAATCTGACAACATTATTTGTCTCAGCCTTATTAACAGAAGGTCCTACATAAAACTCAGACCTCAGGCTTCAGAGTCGGAGGTTTCAGTTTAGCCCACAGTCTGTCCCAGAATTCCTGGTGCTGATGGGGGTCCTGGGGCCAGTCCAGATAGGTCCTAGTCTTGACCAGGCGAGACAGTCTGTGGTGGGGAGACAGCCAGCCGGCGGGGGGGATCTTCTCCAGGAAGACCCTTTGTTCCACCTGCAGTCCAGAGGTGACCAGCTTCATCTCCGGGGAACACCAGTTACAGTGCAGATAGTGGCGACTGACCAGGCAGAGGGTGTGGCGGCTCCGGTAGAGGCTGTCTGTGATGTTCTCCACAATGTCCTTCTCCAGCTGGAAGTCCCTGCTGTGCAGACATAGGTGCAGGAAAGGGGGACCCCTCTGCTCCAGGTTGGGTAGCAGCTCCTCCACCACCAAGTGTGCATCCTTCCCACTGTAGGAGACAAACGCATCGTAGTGGAAGCCCCCCTTGGTGTTTGATCACATTGCCTCCGCCAGCCAGCCAAGGGTGATGTGGTAGAGGGGGAGGAGGTAAGGACTGGCCAGGTTATGGACCAAGACCACCAGCATTTAGAACAGGACTCTCCGGCCTGTCACAGCAAAGAGCACAAAGCCCACCTCTGTTGTACAGTTGGCTTCTGTGTACTTGACAAAGTCAGGTGTGTCTAGTCCATTGTCCGACAAGCATTTCAAGTCCTCTAAATTATACATAACTTTATGATTAAGCATGATCACTTCAACCGGCCTGTACCCCTTTGTCCATGCAATGAGCCAAGCATTGTCACAACTGCAAACATCTGTAATGTGTCAAGTATCAAATACTTTAGGTTAGAGAGCCGTTCAGTAAAGCTGTAGATAACGTGATAAATGTTCTCGATACGCAAACATAATGTTTTCAAGGATTCAAAGTCTTTGGTTAAACTACCCCCCAAAGAGTCAATCCTGCAGTTTGAATGTTTCAGAACCTCCAGTTTGGTCAGGTTGTGAAAAATGATGTCGGCAGAACCCTGTATTAAAAGATCCACCTGTACTAGAGTCAGTTTCCTCAGGTGAATCATCCGATTCATTGATGTTAAGTCCACACTTTTAGCTGAAAGCTTTGACCTGTACACAAATGTCTCCACAGACCTGAAGTACTTTCCCATTCATTCAGATCCACAAAGGAATTATTCAGCATCAAGATGGGTTACAGACTGAAAGAAAGGTTTGTCACAGTCTTCAAATGACACTGTCTGGCCTTTGTGTTGGAGACTCAGGTTCTGTTTAGATGTGATGTTACTGCCAATAATCAACTGTATTGGCCTCATACCTGAACTAATGTACAGATGAGTCAGCTGACTCAGAGTGTCACTGAAGACAAGACTCAGCTTTATTACTCTTGGTGGGTAGTTCAAGTAATAATATATGCCATTTAGCAGACGCTTTTATCCAAAGCGACTTACACCAGAAACACTTGTCTTCGACGCGTACGGTGAGAGACAATCTTTCAGAAAAGACAACTGACACGAGGCTGTTTGAACATGATAGCTTTCAGGAGATCACTAAAATATCAGTGCTAGAAATATGGGACCAAATACTACACTTTGGACTATTTTATTTCCAAGAATCTTTAGGGTTGTCAATCATTTTTGACCCCTACCTTTGAGAGAAAATAACATTTTACTTGTTAAATAAAATCTTTCCCTGAGCAAATTGCATTGGAATAAAATATTACTTCGAATTTTGTGAGCATACTACTATAGCTAAGTATTTGAATTGTTTATTTTACACAGTCATTATTGCTAATCTTAATCCCTTTAACTCTCTTCTTGAAAAACATATTGAAAAAATTATCACCTTAAATTCATATAACGCCCAATAGTTTTTTGTTTACAACTTGAGGTTTATTTGGGAAATTACATCGCTCTACCAGAAGGTTGAGAAGTCAAAAGAGAGTTATTACTAGCAATGCCATAATAGAATGGTAATTTGAACAGCATTTTTAATCATCTCAACAATATTACAAAAATTACCTTAGGTCTGCTTCGATAGCTTTTATAGGTAGGTAAGCATTGTTAAAATGAGGACTGGTGTTATGCTAATTTCTTATGTCCAAACATGAATATTCATGCATTTTCATGTGGTTTATAGTGTGCAATGTCCCTTCTTAAAATTTCAAATGATCCAGGTTCTTCCACCATGTTTTCCACATATTCAGACTACATTTTGAGATAAATTGCACTTTTCTGTTTTTCAATTACTATTATAGGCATTATTTTATAGGCGACCATAAGTCCGAATATTGTCCCCACGGGTCATGAACCGTGGTTTAACGCCAATGTATGTTTCCTAATATAATGAGTTGTCAACAATTCAATACATTTTTTCACCAAGTATTTTGAATTAAAAAAATGTTTTAATACACCAGACTTTTTACTGACATATCAACCGCCTGGTTGAGCAAATGTAAGAATTCTTGCTTTATAGCCTTTTTACATTTGAACTATTTATTTTCATAATTCTACTGTCTAACAGGAATGGTGCAATATGAATCCCTCACCAACTGAATTCCTGCCTTTTATCCCATATCTTTGGTGACTGACAGTTCTCTTACTGCCCTCTCAGTGGGCAAAGTGCCAAAACACTTAACTGCAGCAACCCAAAAGGATACAAATTATGTTAATGCTTGCAAGAGGGCTGGGGGAGTTGACCAATCAATAGGGATGTGCATCTTTCCCTTTCAAGGAAATTCAATACCTACAGTGCCTTCGCAAAGTATTCAGACCCATAGACTTTTTCCACATTATGTTACGTTACAGCCTTATTCGAAAATGGATGAAATAAATAGAAATCCTCAGCGATCTACACAGAATATTCCATAATGAAAAAGCAAAAGCACTTATTTAGAAATTGTATGAAATAAGTTAAACATTTTAAATAGAATTACCTTATTTACATAACTATTCAGACAATTTGCTATGAGAATGAAAATTGAGCTCAGGTGCATTCTGTTTCCATTGATCATCCTTGAGATGTTTCTACAAATTGATTGGAGTCGACTGGTAGTAAATTCAATTGATTGGACATGATTTGGAAAGGCACATATCAGTCTATAGAAGGTCCCACAGCTGAAAAATAAATTGTCCCTAAAGAAATTGTCCCTAAAGCTCTGAGACAAGATTGTGTCGAGGCACAGATCTGGGGAAAGGTACCAAAAATTGTCTGCAGCAATTAAGAACACAGTGGTCATCATCATTTTATATTTATTTTTATTTGACATTTATTTAACTAGGTAAGTCAGTTAAGAACAAATTATTATATTCAATGAAGGCCTAGGAACAGAAACAAGATTCTCTGGTGTGATGAAACCAAGACTCAACTCTTTGGCTTGAATGCCAAGCGTCACGCCTGGAGAAAACCTGGCACTATCCCTACGGTGAGGCATGGTGGTGGCAGCATCATGATGTTGCAATGTATTTCAGCGGCAGGGACTGGGAGACTAGTCAGGATAGAGGGAAAGATGAATGGCGGCAGATTGGGGCGAAGGTTCACCTTCCAACAGGACAACAACCATAAGCATGCAGCCAAGACAACACAGGAGTGGCTTCGGGACAAGTCTCAATGTCCTTGAGTGGCCCAGCCAGAGCCCGGACATAAACCCGATCGAACATCTCTGGCGAGACCCGAAAATAGCTGTGCAGCAACGTTCCCAAATACAGGTGTGCAAAGCTTGTAGCGTCATACCCAAGAAGACTCTATGCTGTAATTGCTGCCAAAGGTGCTTCAAAAAGTACTGAGTAAATGGTCTGAATACTTATGTCAATGTAACCATGTCAGTTTTTATTTTTTAATACATTTGCAAAAAAAAACGTTTTTGCTTTGACATTATGGGTTATTGTGTGTAGATTGAGGAGGGAAATAAAAGACAATTTAGTCAATTTTAGAATAAGGCTGTAACGTAACAAAATGTGGAAAAAGTCAAGGGGTCTGAATGCTTTCCGAAAGCACTGGTAGATACATGTACTCCGATACAATACAGAAGTGATGCGTTTAGTTTGAAACTATTAGTTTTGATCAGAGAATGAATCGATGTGATTCGATATGGTTTGCTGCACTAACATTTGTTGCCAAGACGCATTCATTTCCAGTCTAAATTCAAATCTGCTGTTGATGGAGCTCATGAGCTGGAACTCTCTGAGCTGGACCTGTCTGAGCTGACGTGTGTGTGTGTGTGTGTGTGTGTGTGACATGTTTCACATCCACACACTGACTTAAAGTACCCACAAGAATAGCAAATAAACAAACAATTTGACCAACTGGGGACATTTTGTTAGTCCCCACAAGGTCAAATGCTATTTCTACGGGGTTTAGGTTAGGAGCTATGTTTAGGGTTTTTGGGTTAAGGTTAGGGTTACTGGAATGGAACTGAATTGTGTGTCCCCACAAGATTAATTATACAAGACAGTGTGCGCGTTTGTACTATGTTGGCCCCTGATCTAAACCATAACGGAGACTACGCATCTACCACTCCACTACCACTATCGGATTAGGGGCCGATATTTTTTGTCCCCCAACTAGGGGTTCTGAAATCACCATCACTTAACTTGTCATTTTAGCAGATTTGTTTGAGCTAGTAATGCATCAATATTTATCGCTTACAAATTAGCTATGCCATAGCCAATGAATATATAGCACAATTTGGGATTTCACTACAATCTGTTCTTAGTGATTTTCTCTTCTTCTCTCTGTACCCGCCATGAAGTGTGCCTCACAAAAGTGATTTACCCTGTATATCTAAAAATGACCATATACAATGATTGTTTAAAACTATTGCCGATAGTGAATATACAATATATTGTAAGCCCCGTTATGCAGGTACAGCAAGATGAGAGTTGTGTTTCCGGTTTACTTTTACAACATTTTAAACAGCGAATAAATAAACTAGGAAATTACATAGTTGAGTGACAACCTAATAAAGATCACGCAAGCCAATTTAGCATTTGCAAGCTGAAGGTGGCGCACAGATGTGCAAGATCAGGATCAGGCCTCCTACCTGGCGAAGCTGGGCACAGTGTGCAGTTTGACTAGGCTACTGATTTTCCCTGGGGGTTGTTTGACGTGCAAAATGACCTGTAGATCAATGACCGTCACAGTTACATGTGGTTCACCACTATTGTCACAAAAGATTAGGTATTTTCGTTAGGCAGAAATAATGTAATATGAGCATTAAAAAAATTGGGAAACGAAGATCAACATTTTAGTCGATTTTACATTTAGGTTGGTTTGAAAAACATGCTCTACCCACCGGTTGAGAATATTAAATTATCTACATTTACATTTTAGTAATTTAGCAGACACTCTTATCCAAAGTGACTTACAATTAGGGTTAAGTGCTTTGCTCAAGGGCACATACACTGATTTTTCACCTAGTCCGCACAGGGAAACGAACCAGCGACCTTTCGGTTATTGGCTCTATGCTCTTAACCGCTAGGCTACCTGCCGCTACTAATTACCTGTGTGTTTATCTAATTAAAGCATTATGCTAATAAGTCCACTCTTTTGCTTTTCCTTTCCTTTATATACCTGGGAGACGCAATTAATGTCTGGGGCATTACCATATCATTACCATATCAGACACACTCAGGTCTTTATCAGGAGAGGAGGGGCATGGATAGGGCATGACCTCATTCCAGGAAGAAGTGATTGGCTACTAGTGTTAATATGAGTCACTGATTCACCGAAGGTACAGTACTTTCTAGCTAACAAGTCACTATACATGCCACTGGAGTGACTCTGAGCTTATTAACGAGGCTAAGTATCAGGCACAAAGACACCAACGGCCTTTATGAAGTCTCAATATCGTGTCCAGAAACTAGCCTGTATACGATAAATAAGAGCATATCCCCTTGAGGATGAGACAGAAGTGTCTGACAGTATATAAGCCTACTACAACTGCATGGTAAGAGTCCATTTGGCATTACAACAGCACGCTAAAAGGGCCAGGGGACATTAAAAGAACAGGGGGCTCAATTGAACCAGTCCATTGTTTGTGGTGTTTAGCATCAGTTCCTCCGAGTCCTTCCTCTTTTCAGAGGCTTAATTGCCATAAACAAATGCAGTTTAATGGATGGTAGAGAGGGAAAAGGGAAAGTAGGGCGCTGGCTCTAATCTGTATTCTCACTGGCTCTGAGACTAGGCCATAGTAGAGGCTGCAGGCTGAATGTCTGGGCTCCTAATATGGGCGTAGTACAGTAAATTCACAGCCAGAGAGAGAGGAGGGACAGAGTGAGCTCAGTGGTATAGAGGATAGAACCTCAAACACAAGCCAATAGCCAATGTCATACAGGCACAGGGGAATAAAGTATGCATCCATAGCTTATGATCTACAAACACAGGCACATACGGTCTTCCGAAGAGCCCAGTGAGCTATAGCCAATACCTTTACTGGACAGCCATCTTCAAATACATAATAAAGTCCTGTATTAGGTGCAATGCATATGGATTTCATTGACCTATATTCCACAGTATAACAGTTCTAATATCTCACCCTGTTGCCCACAGTTCAAATAGAAGCTTGGGAAGCGTTTGCCTTGCGCTGCTATGGCTATGTACACACTATCTCCGTCAAAGGGAATTGGAAATGTGAGAACACCTGATTGTTGGGATAACACAGAGGCCAGAGAGGGAATCGGTATTTACACGTCCCAAATGGCACCCCTATGTCGGAGCACTACTTTTGACCAGAGCCCTTTTGGCCCTGGTCAAAAGGAGGGCACCACAGAGGGTGCCATTTGAGACGCAGACACAAAAAGAAACATGTCATCTGGAAGTGTCCCTCCTATTCCCTGGGCTGTTCTAGAGGACTGATGATGTTGCAGTAGGAGGCATTGCGCGGTGCTCTACTGGTAACAGGGGCACAGGTCCATAACTTATTCATCTAAAGGAATGGGCGGAGGAGAGTAAAAGAGACGGGGAGAAAACATTCCCTCGCTCCTGTTCTCAAACAAGCCCAGCAAAATGAGTGTATGATCCCTGACAGCGACATACAGCGGTGACATGAAAAGCTTTCAGCTCTCGCCGGCAAGCACAGGCCAGGGATGCTATAGAGCACTGAGCAGAGACAGTGAAAGAGACAGGAGGGAGGGAGAGAGAGGAGGAAGGAAGGAAGGAAGGAAGGAGAGAGCGAGAGGGATACGGTAAAGATAAAGAGGTCTGGGAGATATAGCCACAGGCTAAGAGGATGTGGCTGGTTTTTTATTTCTCTGTCTCTGGCCGCCCGGTGCTCTTAGAGACAAGTTAACGTCTAGATGGCTGGTTGACTCACTGACAAGAGTGCACTGCAGACACACAGATGGTGGTTTTTACTATCTGAGAGAACAGTAACAGATTTCAGAGAGGCATTGGTACGTGCAGACCAATACGGACATACAGACACACACACAGAAACGCAACCAACCAACCCACACAGAAACGCAACCAACCAACCCACACACACACACCAGCCCAAAACACGCACGCAGACAGAAACATACACACACACACCCTTACCTCCTGGTATCGTCCTCCTCTTGTGTCCTCTGGGTCCTAACCCAGTTCTCCAGCTGCCTCATGGAGTTGGTTCTGGTCAGACTCTTCTCTGGCTCCTGGGCCTGCTGGTTCTGGGTCTGGTTCGGAGGCGGGTCCTGGGCCTTTCCTGCTCCTCTCCCCATGGTGCCTACCACCTCCCCTGGGCTGTGGTCCCCAGCCCGCTCCCCAGAGCCGTTGACCTGTGGTGGGGTCATGTGCTGGGAGACCTGTACCTGGCGGGAGGCTGTAACTGCTGCTGCGATGGCTGCTGCCTGGGCTGGTTGGAGTTTGATGCTGTTGATTTTAGTCAGAGGTCTCTCAGCACTGCCATCCCTCTGGAATCCATACTTGTTCCCTTCACGGAGGGTTCCATACTTATCCACTTCCCTAAGCGTACCATACTTATCGAGCGTCCCATACTTATCTCCATCCCTCAGGGTACCACACTTACTTCCTTCCCGTAGGGTTTTATACTTCTGCCTTTCATCAAGGGTCCCATAACGATCTGACCGATCTTTCTCAGTCATAGACGTTTGTCTCTCTACCCCTTTCTGGAGGTTGTATTTCTGTCCATCTTTTTGGAGGGTGTAGCGCTCTCCTTTTTGCAGTGCATATCTCTCTCCATCTTTCTGTACCAAGTACTTCTCCCCGTCTTTCTGAGGTGCGTACTTCTCCATCTGAACATCTTTCTGCACAGCACATCGTTCGCCTCCGTCTTTCTGCAAGGAATACCGCTCCCCGTCTTTTTGCAGGGCGTACCGCTCTCCGTCTTTCTGCAACAGGTACCTCTCTCCGTCTCTCTGCAGCGTGTAGCTCACCCCGTCTTTCTGAAGGGAGTATCTCTCGCCGTCTCTCTGCAGCGTGTAGCGTTCCCTCTCTCTCTGGAGGGGGTTGTGCTTCCTGTCCCCGTCCGTGCGGTCCATGCTGCGGGTGAGGGAGGGCTGGTGCGGCTCACGGTTCCTCTCGTTGTTCTGGATCTCTGGCCTGGTCAGGACCCGGTTGTGGTTCAGGATGTTGTTCACCTCCTGGGGACAGCAGCGGTCCACCTTCAACTTATCCAGTCTGGGAGAGAGAGAGAGAGAGAGAGAGAGAGAGAGAGAGAGAGAGAGAGGAGGGAGAGAGAGAAGTGAGGGAGAGAGAGTGATGGACGAGAGAAAAGGAGGGAGAGAACAAGAGGGGGATTGGAAATGGTAAGAGAAAGAAAAAAGACAGATGACTGATGAAAAGATGACAATAAATACACACCAATAAGCCATTACTAGCCACACATTTCCACATTCCAACAATGGACTCTTGCTGTGTGGGTGTCAGGCGCCGGGCTCTACTGCTACCTCTCCTCCAACCTGCCTGACTGTATGACTGCCAAGGGGGACCACAGAGGAAAAGAGGAAGAGAAGTGAGAGGTGTTGAAAACATCACTGTCCGCCCACAGCACTCCGAGGGCACAGTGAGACGTGGCTACTTTGACTGAGCAGCCATCCACTGCTGCAACCTTTCAGTCTGTTACAGAAAGGCCATTAACAGGTCTGGTACTCCAGAGGGAAATAGCTCAATTCTAGGCTAGCCACAGTCTTTTACCGCCTACTGCACTCAGGGACAAGTCACAGTGACAGCCACTTGGGACTGCTAATCTAATGGTACTTTATTTATTTCTACCTGGGGTTTTCCTAGTATTTCTCAGTGAGGTAAAGGTATCGTAACGGCAGTATGTCCAATTTCTATTGCCAGACTTTGGCTGTGGTGTTTACAGACACAGTAGTTCTGTGTAATTCAAGCATGCTGTGGCCTGAGTGCGGGTTTGTGCCCCACGGCATCCCTTTAAGATGAGAGCAGTGCTGAAGTACAGTATGCAGACATACAAACAAACCTCCGCACACGGCCTGCATCACGCCACAATGACGAAGCTAGGACTGCCAGCGCGCTGTACTTACAGGACTGTGGAGAGTAGGTGTTACTATCCATCTGAGTCTCTCCAGTGTATAAAGCACTGTATGCCCATGTCGAAAAGCCTTCACGAACAGCTCATGGCTAAAACACTGCAATTACCAACGGCGTGTGAAGTGCACTTGCCTCTGACGTGAAAGTTTAACTGGAGGCAGTGCTGTGCTGTATAGCCCTAAAGCTTCTCATTACAAGCTATGCATCTTCAACAAAACATCTGGTAATTGTCTTCTATACTGATGCGATTTCTCACTTCTGCAAGAAATACCGCAGGCTCTCACGGCCGTCCGTTTGCTTACAAAACAAAAGATTGCACGGTTCAGCTGGTCGCTTTCATTGCCATAGGTCAGTCAAACAAGGCTGGCTGGCTGCTGGGCAGTTCAATCTGGGTTTACCCACCTTCTGATTGGCTCTGTGTGGACCAGGGCTGCGTCCGTCATCACTTTCATCCAGGACTCCATGTCTTTGGCCGTGTCTGTGCAGAAGTAGTAGGTCCTCATGTTGGAGTGGGTCGCCTAGCAGGGAGAGAGAGAGAGAGAGAGCGCGGGCGGGAGTGAGGGAGAGTTCCTAAGGAGTGTGAGGTAGGTAAGTGGGTGACCTTGGCAAGACTGCAGGGAGTGTTACATCACCTTCTTTGGAAGAGGTGTGTGCGTGCATGTGTTCGTCAGTCTGTCTGTGCACACACGCCTGTGTGTTGGAGCGTGAATGTGCGTGTGCATCCCTACCGCTCCAAGGCTGTATAGCTAACTTTAATTACCTGCTAAGCAGGCTTAGGACCATAAATATGAGCGACAGGGAGACACTCCAAGCTGAGTGCTACTCTTGTTTCCTGCTGCAGAGGCAGAGACTGGCACTAAGTCAGTGTCCCAATTGGCACCCCATTCCCTTTTTCGTGCACTACTTTAGACCAGGGGTAGTGTACTATATAGGGAATAGGGTGCCCTTTGTGACACACCCTAACACACAGCAGAGGCGAGGACAGATAGTAGGGGATGTGGGGGAGTAGAGAATGGATGGGCTTGTTACTGTGTTATAGACGGTGTCAATGTGTAGGAGTGAATCAATGTTTACAGTGGTGACATGTGTGAAACGGTATGTGAGGCTAACATGCTCAAAAAGGTGGATATAGCAGTCTGTCTTTCTGTGTATACTTTTCTTTATCTTCTCTCTCTGCCCATCTTGCTCCTATCACCCTCTTGCATATTGAGACGAGAAAATCTATTGAGTTTATCATGGATCTACGCACAAAAAAACTCTCCGTATACAAACGCATTTTCAGAGATTCTCTGAAAGGAAAGACCAAAAGCGAAGAGAAGCCTGTGTATTACAGTGCGTTTACACTTTGTGCGGTGAAACATCGGACGCCATTCACTTTCAATGGAAGGAAAGAGAGAGAAGCGGAGTGGGCGAGGGACCGTTGAGCGATGCGAGCGTGGGCGAGGGAGCTGAACAGGGCGGGACTAAAGCTGAACTCTATTCAAATCCTCCATGATAGCGTGACGCGAGTGACCAATTGAAGCTCACCATAGCTTCCTACCCCTACTGGATTGTCTGTCAATGGCTGTTGATACATAGCACTACAATAACTCACTACAAAAGCATCAACTCTGCTGTGGTATACAGCGGGAAGACGTGCTTCCGCGTAGCCTACTACCACAAAATCAAGTGAGTTTCTATACAGACAGCCACACATTATACAATCCAGACCGACAGACAAGGGAGTTACGGATTATAGATTTGCCTTCAGTAACAGGATTATGGGAAACAAGTACCCCCCTTAACCATTTTTCCAAAGTTATTTTTCCGGCTCCGCGTTGCAACCACCTCGGATGTCCACGCGTGGAAGCGTGGCATCCTTTATGGGGCTCTGTCTGTGTGTGCGTACAGTACTGACCTTGAAGGCGTATTTCCTGCTGATGTGGTCGTCGACAGACAGCATGGAGATGTGGAAGCTGGGCAGCAGGATACTACCCAGGATGCCCTCCTCCTTCTCATCTGCGGGACAGAGGGCGAGAAGAATCGTCATATATGGTTTAGAATGTCGACACAGGCTTTGGAATAGTGCATTGTGGTCCATCTGGTGGAGGAAAGTCGGGAGAGATCAGAGGAGGGGTACTATCAGCATTCTAATAGGACAGTGGACACTGGATGTACCGGAAACAGAATGTGTCAGAACTTTGTAGGCACCTTTATCTTTGGTCAGGGTGTGATGGCTAGGTAAGCAGCTAACAGGACACAGGATGTATCGGACAATTTCTTTTTGTCAGAACCTTTGTGTAGGATCCTTTATCTTCGGTCTGGGTGTGTTAACCGTCTCAGATAAACTCCAGCTTAAATGGGACTATCAGAGCATGGCAGGGAGGGTTGAGCATGGCAGGATATTCACTTTCTTCACTAAGAACCCCCAAATCCCAGGCTTCCAGCATGTTACACAGTAGGGTACCCAAACCAGATAGCACAACAAAACAGTTTCTCCTCGGGCCGCTTTGCCAAACATCTATAATTTCGCAGTCAAATTTAATCCTAACAGCGCAACATGGTAAACAAACACTCTAACTTGAGTGTTATAGCATACAACAGTGATGCTACCGCATCAAAGACAGGCAAGTAAACAATGACGGAATCAATCCGTCCGCTGCTCAGAGCGTTCCGTACAGCTGGGTTGTATAATGCCTACACGGTGTTGTAACACACCATCTGTAGAGTGCAGCATGACTGCAGCAAAACCAACAAAGCCCAAACCTCAGCTTCAGGGTTTACTTTAAACAGGCAAGTACAGCAGAATTCCCTGCAGCTCTCCATCCCCGCGTCTGCCCCGCTCTCTCTACCGCTGCATTATTAACTGAGAGGCGAGGGGGAGAGGAGAGGGAGAGAGATCAAGAAGATGAAATGAAAACACAGCACCTCCTCCTTGTGAAAGCAGCACCTCTACCCATATGTAAATACTGTATTAGCTCAATGACCTACCTCGTAACCCTGCACATGGACTCGGTACCGGTACTCCTTTATAGCCTCGTTACATTTGTATTGTGTTACTATTTCCTTTTTTTATTGAGCAAATGTTTAACTGCACTGTTTGGAATGGGCTCGTCAGCAAGCATCGCGCTGTTAAAGTCTACTATACCTGTTGTGTTCAGCAGATGTGAACAACATTTGATGTAAAATGGGGTTTTCACTAGATTCTACAAAGAAGCATGGCGACCTTAACCTTTAAGCTATGTGATGGTATGATTAGATTTGATCATTCTGTTGCGACAGAGATCCTGACCAGAGCAGAACCATCAGTCATACATGGTCATTCATATTCCCCCAACAACCTCTCATTCTTGCCTTCAGATAGACACAATTCCTAGTCAAAACCTCACCTCTGAAAACTCATCGACAGACAGCACTTAAGTTCAAATGAAGTGAGTGAAGACGATAAGAGCGCGAGAGAGAGCTAGATGTTGTTAACAGAAAGCATAGCACGTCAACACTCTTAAGAACTCTTGTCTCGTCTCTTGGTTTACCAATATACAGGAAATTCCCCTCTGGGCATGTCAGGAAAGAGCTGGCTGATTGCACTCCGGGACCGTTTAATTGAACAATTTATGGCAATTAAACTCTCTGAAACCTGGGGTATGTCTACGTCCGGAGCAAATACGTTTCCGTTTTACTGCTAGCTATGATGCCAGCTATGATATCTTATACTCAAACTTTAACCGTGTGTTGCGCTTTGAGAGTGTGTGTGTGTGTGTGTGTGTGTGTGTCTCACCTCTATAGTAAAACAGGCACATGTCAGACAGCACAAACCACCTCTTCTTCCATAGCTTCATCCCCGTGCTGTCCTACAGGGGAACCGAAGACAGGAGACATCAGTCAGATACTGAGACAGAGCAAAACATTTGGTAGAGGCTGTTCCTTGCCCTCGGATAAGCTAGGCGAGCCTTTCGACAATAATTGGCATTTTGCTTCCATCTATTCAAGCATTTGCTATCAGATCTAGTGTATAGAGCAGTGTTCCTCAATCCAGGTCATGAATACCTATAGGCTGCCCTTGCTTTTCATCTAGACCTAGCTTGATTTGTTCAATTGAATGCGTAAGTAGAGCTAGGCTAGAACCAAATCCTGCACACCCTGCTGTCCCTCCGGATGCGAGTGGCCAACACCAAGACTGTCACGGAGTTCAGGAAGCAACGTACACACACTCCCTCTGATCCCAGACGGTTTCATTAACCACAGCTATCTCCTCCCACTGAAGCAAATTGGCCCTTTTTATCTCTTAACTCCCAGACAAGGTTCCCCTTTCTGTTTTTATAGCTGTGTGTCTGTGCACGCCTTAGTTGGCTTTCGTCTCTAGATAATAAGCGCCAGTCTTTTCTCTGTGAAAATAACGGCTTCTCTTCTAATGTTGCTTTTATTTTTTATTCATAACATAAATAATCTAAGACGGTTTTGTTGTTTTTCTTGTCTTCGTACGCAGCTTTCTTTTGATGCACGAGGAGGAGTACAAAGGCATGAAAGAAAAGCCCGTCATCAATAAAATATTTCCCCTTTAAGAGAAGCCTTTGGTTGTCAGGTTTGAGAAGGGGAAAAGGCACGTCTTGCGAGAGAGAACCAACGCAGCTTTGAAAGGGTAATTCAGCATGGTAGAGAGGGAAGCGCAAAAGAGAACGTTTATTGACAACAGCTCAACTCTACTTGGAAACTGAGTGATGCTAATGTTGATTGTTCTTAATGAGTGAGTGAGTGTGTGTGTTGTGTGTGCCAGGGAGTTGAGAGACAGTGACCCACAGCCAGAGCTTGGTGAGGGAGAGGAAATGCTCAAGTTGCATTGTACAGGTAGAAAGAATGAGCAAAATAGCTCAGCCACCACAAAGTTGGTTGAGCCAGTCTGTAAAGTGACCTGATTAATTGAGGCAGAGAGAGAAAGAGAAAAAGTTACATCCAATCAAGGATGGTTGTCACTTTGCTTGAGGGACCAGGCCAACGTATCAGTACTTACTAAAACAAAGGACTCAGGCTATTTAAATGAGAATGACAAAATGATGCATCAACATTTAGATTGAATAGAATTGCCAGATAACAAGAGACGAGGTCAAACTCTCCCACAAACCAATCTGATTTAAATTCACTGTTTGGGAATACAGATTCAAAGTGAATGTGTCTCTTTGTGAATGAGGATGTCCCTGTTAGATAGATAACTGAAAATCCCAACAGACGTGCGTGTGACGTTACACAGCTGACCGCTGCTGCTGAAGAGATCGGCATGTGTCCATTATTGCAGCTGTAATTAAACCTATTTTAGATTGTCACGTTCCCTTTGAGTGTCCGTCTGTCCGTCTCTGTGAACACTACCATTAAAACGTTTGGGGTCACTTAGAAATGTCCTTGTTCTCCATGAAAACATACATGAAATGAGTTGCAAAATGAATAGAACATATAGTCAAGACATGGACAAGGTTATAAATAATGATTTTTAATTGAAATAATAGTGTCCTTCAAAGAATCCTCCATTTTCAGCAATTACAGCCTTGCAGACCTTTGGCATTTTAGTTGTCAATTTGTTGAGGTAATCTGAAGAGATTTCACCCCATGCTTCCTGAAGCACCTCCCACAAGTTAGATTGGCTTGATGGGCATATCTTACGTACCATACGGTCAAGCTGCTCCCACAACAGCTCAATAGGGTTGAGATCGGGTGACTATGCTGGCCACTCCATTGTAGACAGAATACCAGCTGACTAGTTCTTGCATAGTTTGGAGCTGTGCTTTGGGTCATTGTCCTGTTGTAGAAGGAAATTGTCTCCAATTAAGCGCCGTCCACAGGGTATGGCATGGCGTTGCAAAATGGAGTGACAGCCTTCCTTCTTCAAGATCCCTTTTACCCTGTACAAATCTCCCACTTTACCACCACCAAAGCACTCCCAGACGATCACATTGCCTCCACCATGCTTGACAGATGGCGTCAAGCACTCCTCCAGCATCCGAGTCTCACGAATGTTCTTCTTTGTGATTCTCACACAAACTTAGATTTGTCTGACCATAACACTTTTTCCCAATCTTCCTCTGTCCAGTGTCTGTTCTTTTGCCCATCTCAATATTTTCTTTTTATTGGCCAGTCAGAGATATGGCTTTTTCTTTGCAAATCTGCCTAGAAGGCCAGCATCCCGGAGTTGCCTCTTCACTGTAAACTGTTGAGACTGGTGTTTTGCAGGTACCATTTAATGAAGCTGCCAGTTGAGGACTTGTGAGGCGTCTGCTTCTCAAACTAGACACTAATGTACTTGTCCTCTTGCTCAGTTGTGCACCGGGGCCTCCCACTCCTCTTTCTATTCTGTTCGAGCCAGTTTGTGCTGTACTGTGAAGGAAGTAGTACACAGCGTTGAAAGAGATCTTCAGTTTCTTGGCAATTTCTCGCATGGAATAGCCTTCATTTCTCAGAACAAGCATAGCCTGACGAGTTTCAGAAGTAAGTTGTTTGTTTATGGCCATTTTAAGCTTGTAATTGAACCCACAAACGCTGATTCTCCTCTCTATTCAACTCGTCTAAAAGAAGGCCAGTTTTATTGCTTCTTTAATCAGAGCAACAGTTTTCAGCTGTGCTAACATAATTGAAAAAGGGTTTTCTAATGATCAATTACTTTTAAAATCATAAACTTAGATAAGCTAACACAACGTGCCATTGGAACACAGGAGTGATGGATGCTGATAATGGGCCTCTGTAAGCCCATGTAGGCATTCCAATTTAAAAACAAAATCTGCCTTTCCCAGCTACAATAGTCATTTACAACATTAACAATGTCTACACTGTATTTCTGATCAATTTTATATTATTTTAATGGACAAAAAAAAAGTGCTTTTCTTTCAAAAACAAGGACATTTCTAAGTGAACCCAAACTTTTGAACAGCAGTGTGTATGTATGTAGCTACAGTACCTTCGGAAAGTATTCAGACATTTTCCACATTTTGTTACGTTACAGCCTTATTCTAAAATTAATTAAATACAAATCCTCTTGCAATCAACACACAATACTCCACGGAATTGTCCGTAGAGCTCCGAGACAGGATTGTGTCGAGCAACAGATCTGGGGGAGGGTACCAAAACATATCTGCAGCATTGAAGGTCCCCAAGAACACAGTGCCCTCCATCATTCTTAAATGGAAGAAGTTTGGAACCACCAAGACTCTTCCTAGAGCTGGCTGCCCGGTCAAACTGAGCAATCGGGGGAGAAGGGCCTTGGTCATGGAGGTGACCAAGAACCTGATGGTCATTCTGACAGAGCTATAGAGTTCCTCTGTGGAGATGGGAGAACATTCCAGAAGGACAACCATCTCTGCAGCACTTTACCAATCAAGCCTTTCTGGTAGAGTGGCTAGACAGAAGCCACTCCTCAGTAAAAGGCACATGACAGATTTTGCCAAAAGGCATCTAAAGACTCTCAGATCATGAGAAACAAGATTCTCTGGTCTGATGAAACCAAGATTGAACTCGTTGTCCTGAATACCAAGCATTACATATGGAGGAAACCTGGCACCAAACTGGCACCATCCCTACGGTGCAGCAACGTTCCACATCCAACCTGACAGAGCTTGAGAGGATTTGCGGAGAATGGGAGAAACTCCCTAAATACAGGTGTGCCAAGCTTGTAGCGTCATCCCCAAGAAGACTCTATGCTGTAATCACCGCCATAGGTGATTCAACAAAGTACTAAGTAAATGTGATATTTCTGCTTTTTTTTTCTTTGTCATTATGGGGTATTGTGTGTAGATTTATGAGGGAAATGAACAATTTAATCAATTTTTGAATTTTACACGTGTGTGGGTGCAGGTGGCTATCCAAACAAAGCCCTGTCACACAGACTCTCTCATCAACCCACTGAGGAAGACTGTGTCGGCTGCACACTTCCACCAACACCCACTCATCATTATACATACTGCAATCAGCCATTTGATTTACACAGGTTCTGCAATTCTCTAGACTATTATGAGAGTAAATTGCAATAAAGTAATTTAGTCAAGTTCTTCTATACTGGGAACTACAAACGATGTACAAACATTCCAATACCTGTTTGTAAAGCCAGTTGCTCTTGACCGCCGGGGCATTGGGGTTCCTCTTAATAGAGTTGGACCTCTTGCCAAAGTTGTGGACCTTTTTGTAAGACCTCGAAGGCTGAAAATGAAAATGGACAAACTGTCAGTATACTGTATGTAAAAACATGTATATACAGAGCCGTGGAAAAGTATTTTCCACCCTTCTGATTGGATTTTTTTCAATATTTTTGATACTGAATGTTATCAGATCTTCAACCAAAACCTAATATTAGATAAAGGGAAGCATTGTTTACAACAACAAAAAGTATACTTATTTTATTTAATGAACAAAGTGCAACACCCAATTCCCCTGTATGAAAAAGTAATTGTCCCCTTACACTCAATAAACTGGTTGTGCCACCTCAGCTGCAATGACTGCAAGCAAATGCTTCCTGTAATTGTTGATCAGTCTCTCACATCGCTGTGGAGGAATTTTGGTAGAACTTCTTTAACTCAGCAACACTCGTGGGGTTTCAAGCATGAACTGCTTGTTTCAAGTCCAGCCACAACATTTCAATTGGGATTAGGTCATGACTAGGCCATTCCAAAAAACTTCTAATTTGTTTGTTTTTAGCCGTATTCCAGTGGGCTTGATATTGTGTTTTGGATCATAGTCATGTTGCATGACCCAGCTGCCCTTCAGCTTCAGTTCACAGCATCCCCAAACCATCACACTACCACCGCCATGGTTCTTACTGTGGGAATACAGTGTTTGGTTTCCGCCAGGCATAATGGGACATCTGTCCGTAGAACATTCTTCCAAGAGTCTTCCAGTTGCTTTGTGGCAAACTTGAATCAGCTTTTTGTATAAGATGGGTCCTGTTATGACTGGCGAAAACCAAACAATGCATTCCACAGGAAGAACCTCATACCAACGGTCAAGCATGGTGGTGGTAGTGTGATGGTTTGGGGATGCTTTGCTGCCTCAGGACCTGGACGACTTGCTTTAATAGAAGGAACCATGAATTCTGCTCTGTATCAGAGAATTCTACAGGAGAAAGTCAGGCCATCTGTCTGTGAGCTGAACCTGAAGCACAGCTGGGTCATGCAGCAAGACAATGATCCAAAACACACAATCAAGTCTACATGAAAATGGTTAAAAAGCAACACATTTGAAGTGTTGTAATGGCTTAGTCAAATTCCAAACTTAATCCCAATTGCGATGTTGTGGCAGGACTTGAAAACCCACAAATGTCGCAGAGTTAAAGCAGTTCTGCATGCAAGAGTGGGCTAAAATTCACCCACAGCGATGAGAGAGACTGATCAAAAACTTCAAAAAGCATTTGGTTCGCAGTCATTGCATCTAAAGATGGCACAACCAGTTATTGAGTGTAAGGGGGGCAATTACTTTTTAACTCAGGGGAATCGGTGTTGCATAACTTTGTTAATTAAATAAATAAAATTAGTATACCTTTTTTGGTTGTTTGTAAACTCTTTGCCCTTTGTCTAAAATTAGGTTTTAGTTGAAGATCTGATAACATTCAGTATATAAAATAAATGAAAAAACAGAAAATCAGAAAGGTGGGCAAATACTTGTTCATGGCTCTGTATATATACACTGAACAAAAATATAAACGTGTTAGCTGGGGCAAAACTGTGACACCAATCAGGCCCTCGAGGACTGGAGTTGCCCACCCCTGTTTTAGAGTATTCGGCAGTTCGTCCAACCGGCCTCACAACTGCAGACCACGTGTAACCACGCCAGCCCAGGACCTCCATATCCAGCTTCTTCACCTGTGGGATTGTCTGAGACCAGCCACCCAGACAACTGACGAACCTGAAGTATTTCTGTAATAAAGCCCTTTTGTAGGGAAAAACTCACTCTGATTGGCTGGGCCTGGCTCCCAAGTGGGTGGGCCTATGCCCTCCCAGACCCACCCATGCCTGCATCCCTGCCCAGTCATGTGAAATCCATAGATTAGGGCCTAATGAATTTATTTCAATTGACTTTTCCTTCTAGGAACTGTAACTCAGTAAAATAGTTGAACTTATTGCGTTTCCATTTTTGTTCAGTATATATATACACATATATATATATATACACACACACACAAACATATTTCTGAAGATGCATAATTAGAGGAGGAGAGTTACAAATTCATTCAAATTATCATCCTCCGTTAGTAAATATAGGTGAAGACCGTTAACCTGCATTTGGCTCTTTGGTGTTAATAAACAACAGAAGGAAAAGGTACAGTATTCACCTCAATAAACTAGCTAGTTACTAGCCCATTCTACAAGACCATCTTTACTGAGAGAGGGAGAGCGAGAGACCGATACAGAGAGCGAGAGCAAGAGAGAGACTAATTTACAGCATTGCAGAACCTTCTTGAGCATAGTGGTACAATAGCTCGACCCGCAATAGAGTTCCACAGTATTTAATAATACCCATAAAACTTAGCAGTCAAACAGGGAAATAGTTTCAATCCAGATCATCACGGTATTTGTAGGTCTTTATGATAGCCGCATTAGCAGCCAATTAGCATTACATTTTGTTTTTGGGGGTGGGGGGGGGTCACCTTGTCCGAGAGAGATTTACATGGTTATCAAAATGTCACACCAGGGTAAGCCTATAGGAAATACAGCCCTTATTTTAAGTGTTACTAAAATCCCCTATGGGAAAAGTGAATGGTGGAAAAATAACTGGAACCATTTCCTTGTTTGACCGCTAGATTTTATTAAGGGTATTATGACACCTCCACTGTAGGGCTCTATGGTTACTCATCAATAATTATGGCTCATTAATAAATACATGCCACCAAGCCACACTTTTAGTCAGTGTAAGCCAAAGTAAAACATAATTAATTCATGAAAGCATGCTTTTCATTTGAATAAAGCATGCATATTTATACACTAGTCTATTAAGCATTTATAAACTGACACGCTGTACAATAAAATCACTTGGTGACCATTCTAGAATTGTAACTATCTGTGACAGGCCTGGGACAATCCAGCACATATTATCTCATGTAGAGTCCCTGTTTTGATACTCTCGGTGGACTAATACAGCTCTCGCAACATTGACTTAATGGAGAAAATGGGGAGAGATCACTGACCCCACAAGACTCCCATTAACATCCCAGAACTGGGACCTCTATCTCCCCTCTCACAGGACCCTATTAGCCAAGTCACTCTTATAATAATAATAAATAATAATAATCTTATAATAATAATTATTATTATAAAAATAATAAAAATAATAATTATTAATAAAAATAATAATAATCTTGACACAGTACATTAATCCCACCCTGTCCTTGTACATGCATCATAGTTGCATGACATCCGTTACAGTGGCGTCCATGTGCTCTTTAGGAACCACCAACAAATCCTCTCAGATATAGGGAGTGGGTCTAGTGGTCTGTTAGGGGTTGGGTGTACAGGCCGACGTGGAGCACTCACCCGTGTGGCGGGGCTGCTGCCAGGGTAGGTGCTGTAGTCTGACCCTCCTGTGAAGTTCGACGCCTCGCTCATGGTGCTCATCGGGCGCTCCTTCTTCACTCTGTCACTCTCCTCTGATGGAGCCTGCTCTGGAGCCTTTGGCCTGGGGGGGAAGAGAGTAAGAGAAATGCAGTAGAAAATGAGAAAAGCTACATAAAGACTACACAAATGAGGCTCGGACTCAACTTCAACCTGTGGGATTAATGGGCGGGTTAAGAGGCGGTGCGGTGCAGCTGTGTGTGACACTGATTGCTCTGCGAATGAGCTGCCTGCCGGCCAGTCTGTCTAGCTCTATCGGTTTGCCAGTTTAAACTGCAACCACAATGAGAGCCCGTCTCTGTTAGAGCCAAACCCTGCCGTTATAGAAAGAGGAGAGAGAGAGAGAGAGCAAGAGGAAGAGAGATGCAAAAAAAAAAGAGGCAGGCCCCATAAATCAAACCAGTTACTCACTGTGTCACCTCTGATATATTCCTCCAAGTCAGACCACTTTAAATCGCCTGCCAACCTTGCCTGACAAAACTAAATGGCCTACCAATCCAAATACAGCAAAGTTCAAGGTCTCCTAGGCTAAACTACCCAGCACCAAAGGCTTTAACGCTTATAACAATGGTAGCAAAAAAATAAGCTAAACTCGGCTATAAATCCTCCTATTTGCAGAGTGGCTTCATCTAGAGTTGTATTCAGAACAGTATCGTCTCTGAGCAGTGGCCTATATTCTGTGGTTCCAAGGGGAGTGCTGACGTGACTGTGTGGGTAAATGACAGCATCTGGAGCGTGGAGGGGGGTAGAGAGAATATCTGTATCGGTCTGTCTGGGAGATAATAAAGCTGGGTTTTTAGGTCCCCACCTCACAGGAACAAACGCCCTGTACATGAGTGTAAACCTCTGATTTCAGCTCTGGTAACAGATAAGGTATGAAGATCCACTTGACCGTCCTCTCCCCTCCTCTCCTGCAAGCTATCATCCCCTAAAGTATGACAAATATTATCCTACATTTCCGCTTACCCCATTTCCCTCCTCTACTGTAATCGTCACCTCTCCTCTCCAACCCGCCATATAAACAGGTCAGCCTGCTTGTCCGTCACAGAGCCTGTGATGTGATTGGATCATGTGTATGACGCTTGCATGCTTGCATGGAGGTTATAACAGGATTGTTATGACAGGTATGTCAATGTGACTTAGACATGTGAATGTAGTGGCAAGGTTACTTCACAGACACACATCGGTTCAGCTTGGTGTGCAAAAACACAAAGGCCAGGCCTCAAATATGATAGCAATGACTGCTGTTCACTTACACACAATGACACAGACATTCTTAACAATACACCGAGTGTACAAAACATTAGGAACACCTTCCTAACACTGCACCCCCTTTCGCATTGCCCATTCACACTCTGAATGGTATACATACACTACACATGTCTAAACTGTCTCAAGGCTTAAAAATCCTTCTTTAACCCGTCTCCTCCCCTGGTCAGTCTATGGTCATGGAAAGAGCAGGCGTTCCTAATGTTTTGTACACTCGGTGTATATCAACATTAAAAACCTATTTATAGTGAATTGCTAGATAGATATGTAGACGTTATTATCTTCAAAGTGGATAATTGTCTTCGCAGCCCATTTCACTGGATCAACCTCCATTGTGGCTTTACGTTCCCTAAATGCTTGTCAAATTATGTTGCTGTGGGCTGGTGAACCGCGCGTGACCGTCCAAGCCACACAAATGATCACAAGTTAATTCAAGCATTTGAGAGAGGTTGAGGGAATGAGGGATATTAACATATATTAAATGACACTCTTCTCAGCTGAGGCTGAAAAATCTCCAACTCCAACGCTCGTCTCCAATCAAGGCTTCCCAGCATTAAATTGTGTGTGTGCGCATTTCAAGCATTTCCAGGTGCGTCAGAGGCAGGTCCAGTGAATAGGTCTGTTAATTGCGGGGCAATGGATGACATCAGTCCCGATGACATCATCAATATAACTATAAGAGTGACTCATGCAAATCGTGCTTAGATCATACAGTCTATCTATAGGCCATTCCCTGTCTTTGTCACTTTTCTCTCTCTCTTTTTTTCCCTTTCTATAGATCTCTTTGTTCCTCTCTTGCCCAAATAATGCTTCTCTTTTTCACCCTCTATCTCACCCATGTCTTTATCTCTCTCCCGTCATCTGTATGGCTCCACCTTCCCATCCTTCTCCCTCCCACACCCTCTCTGTTGCCGCTGCTGGCAGAAATCCCTAGCAGTAAACTGGTGTATGTATGACCTCTCTGAGAAGTGCTGTCGACCCACACAGCCAGGCTCCTAAGATCCTCCCAAATCACACAGCCTCTTCCTCATGATCGATGGCCCCTGTGTGTGTTAGTATGTCAGCAGGGAGGATGAGAGAGGAAGAGGAAGATAAAGGTTACAGAACATGCCTTAGAAGTGAAGCACAAGAAGTATTTCTTAAAGCTGCATTGTAGTTGTGACGTGGTTGTGTTGTGAGATACTGGAGCAGTTTGTTACTGTCCGAAAGACCTGGGCTCAAATAGCATTGGTATCCTTTCTAATACTAGTTTCTGTCTGGAGAATCAAAATGGACAGAGGTAAATGGTAGACCCCATTGCGAGGAACAATTAGATTATTTGATTCAGGCTTGGAGACCGAATGTATTTTACCCGTTGCGATCACACACACATACACAAGCTATAGTAGTTCCATGATGGGAGCTAAGCTTCATTTTATCTATTAAATATACTTAGACTAATCGGATGGCACAAATAAATCGTGCATGTCTTAGCATTAGCAATGCAGAGCAGGATTTCAGGCAATCCAAAACACGGCAGACGCTGCATACGGTTAGTGGTAGGACTGACTTGATGAGAGAGACAGAGGCAGAACTTCCAAAGAGACAGATGAAGAGGCTAGGTAGAGCAAAGCATCCATCCAGCCGATAGCTACGTATACTATATTACCTGTTAGATACAGGGTCTGTAATAGGGTCTGTAACCGGGTTGGCCGTAACAGGGTTGGCCGTAACAGGGTTGACCGTAACAGGGTTGACCGTAACAGGGTTGACCGTAACAGGGTTGACTGTACCAGGGTTGACTGTACCAGGATCTGTAACGGGGTGGACAAGCTTTGCAGAAGTCACGCTAGAAAACAAAAAGGGAAGGAAACAAAATTAACTGAATTAAAGAATAATATCAAACAATCTAACCTGAAAATACCAAACACATGATAAACTAATTATATATGTAATCATGACATTTAACAAATAAACATTCACATCAAACTTAAATGAAATGATAATTGTAGTCTTCAGGGATGTGCTTAGGCCACAGATTCTGTAAATGCTTTTCACTGAATATCCATTGTGAAGAGAACATTACAATTGCATTAATTTATGCCATTTAGCAGACACTTTTATCCAACGCAACTTAGTCATGCGTACACTGTTTTATGTACGGGTGGTCCCGGGAATCGAACCCACTATCCTGGTGTTGCAAGCAACGTGCTCTACCAACTGAACTACAGAGGACCACTGCCTGCTTCCGTTACATAAGCCCATTACCTAGCGCTTAATTGACTGTCTCCCTCTAGGCTACTGGCAATTCTGTACTGTAATTAAGGGGATGGGTTTGTTGGGAGGACAGTCCCTTCTTGCTTACTTCCTACTCTCTACCACCAGTCTCTCTCTCCCTGTGCCATATGAAGGCTGCCCCCTGCATAGCCCCTTGCTTTAGGGCTTCTTCCCTTGCTTGCGCACAGCTGGACGCCGGGCAGCATTCAAATATACCATCATAATATGGTAATTTTGCAGATGCTTTTATCGAAAGCCACTTACAGTTAACACATACTGAACGTGGCTCATGAGGTTATCACATCTAGTATTCTGGAGATTTGCACATCAGAAAGCTGACTCCCATCTAGCACCAAATACAGTGGTCCTTACTCATCTCGTCTTGAAGCAAGACAAGGTTCATATCAACAGCCCTGATGGCAACACCATCATCGGTTTAATACCAACCCATGCTGCTTTCTTCCTTTAGCATGCAGCTTATGTGCTGTGATATCAATAGCAGTTTCCCTCCAGAGTAAAACTAGCCGATTGCTGTCCAGCCCCTTCCTCCCCTCAAACCTAACTGCAGTTTGGTCTAGCATTGAAATGTGGCAAGGTTAAACATTCTCTGTGAATGAATTCATATACTTCAGAGGGGGAAGATAGGGGAGAAGTAAGAGGGAGGCAAGAAAGGATGATGGACAGCAATGAAGCAAAGAGAAGAAAGAGGGAAGAGAAGAGGGAAGAGCGAGAAAGTGGAGAGTGAAAAGAGGAATGTAGAACAGTGCCTTCAGAAAGTATTCATGCCCCTTGACTTATTCCACAATTACAGCCTAAATTTGAAAAAATAACAATAAATCTCACCCATCTACACACAATATTCCTTAATGATAATTTATTGAAAATGTTTTTGCAGTATTACTTTAGTGCCTTGTTGTAAACAAGATGCATGTTTTGGAATATTTTTATTCTGTACAGACTTCCTTCTTTCACTCTGTCAATTAGGTTAGTATTGTAAAGTAACTACAATGTTGTTGATCCATCCAGTTTTCTATCAAAGCCATTAAAATCTGTTACTGTTTTAAAGTTACCATTGGCCTCATTGTGAAATTACTGAGCGGTTTCCTTCCTCTCTGGCAACTGAGTTAGGAAGGTAGCTTGTAATCATTGTAGTGAATGGGTGTATTGATACACCATTCAAGTATAATTAATAACTTCACCAGGCTCAAGTGGATATTCAAAGTCTGCTTTTTAAATCTACAATTAGAATCTACCAATAGGTGCCCTTCTTTGCGAGGCATTGGAAAACCACCCTGGTGTTTGTGGTTGAATCTGCTCGACTGAGGGTCCTTATATATAATTGTATGTGTGGGGTACAGAGATGAGGTAGTCATACGAAATCATGTTACACACTATTATAGTGTATGCAACTTGTGTGACTTGTTAAGCACATTTGTACTACTTAACTTATTTAGGCTTCCCTTAAAACCAAGGAGTTGAATACTTACTGACTCAAGACATTTCAGCGTTTCATTTGTAAACATAATTTCCCTTTGACATTATGGGTTATTGTGTGTAGGCCACTGACAACAAATCTGAAATGTAATCCATTTTAAATTCAGGCTGTAACACAACAACATGTAGAAAAGCCAAGGGGTGTGGACAGTTTCTGAAGACACTGTACATGTTGCTTTAATTGATGATGAGTGCAAGGCCTCTCCTTTAGGCCCAGGGTCATTGCAGAGGTGGAGGACATTTGAAATCTAATTCTGAGTGCTGAATAAGTTGTTGAGTTGAGTTTATTGTTTTACAGGGACAGTGCACATTAATCAACGTTTCAGTAAAAGTGCCGGTTTTAGCCAGTCGGCTAATTTTCAACCACAGTCCCTGGGCAGGTTATTAAAAAACAATTACAATATAGACAATCATTGAGCAGTGAGCACACGCAGAGCAACATAGGACAAGCAAGACATAGCATACAGACAGAGCAACATAGGACAAGCAAGACGTAGCATACAGACAGAGCAACATATTACAAGCAAGAAGTAGCATACAGACAGAGCAACATAGGACAAGCAAGACATAGCATACAGACAGAGCAACATATTACAAGCAAGAGGTAGCATACAGACAGAGCAACATAGGACAAGCAAGACGTAGCATACAGACAGAGCAACATAGGACAAGCAAGACGTAGCATACAGACAGAGCAACATATTACAAGCAAGAAGTACCATACAGACAGAGCAACATATTACAAGCAAGAAGTACCATACAGACAGAGCAACATAGGACAAGCAAGACGTAGCATACAGACAGAGCAACATAGGACAAGCAAGATATAGCATACAGACAGAGCAACATATTACAAGCAAGAGGTAGCATACAGACAGAGCAACATAGTACAAGCAAGACGTAGCATACAGACAGAGCAACATAGGACAAGCAAGACGTAGCATACAGAGAGAGCAACATAGAACAAGCAAGACGTAGCATACAGAGAGAGAGCAACATAGAACAAACAAGGCCATTAAAAGTGTATATGCAGAAATCGTTCCTCCATTTCCTGGTTGCTAAAACTAATAAGCTAGTATATTGTGTAATATATTTTCCATAACCAAAAATATTGTTGTTTCAATGGTTTGAAGCTGGTGTACAAAACTGAAAGTAAAAGACGAAAACAAAACTTAAGAATGAGAAGCACAGAAATAGCGCACATAAAACAAATCTACTGCTTCTTAAACTTTCTTTCAAGTAGAACGATAGCTCTATAACTCACATTTCTATGTGAATTTGGACAGGTCGCTCAAAAAGTGACATTTTGCCACTTTAAGGCGCTTTAAAGATCGGAAGACATCTACATTGGGGAAAATATAGGAAACTTGAAAATATTACAATAAATATGAAAAATGGTGAAAGGGTACAAACTAACGAGCCAAGAAGTTAACTTTTGTATACTTTGTTTTGTCTGGATATTTAGGTCCACACACAACGCTAAGTGAAATTTCTGCACTATAAAGTGGAGCTCAGTGGTTTGTGCCCGAGGTCTAAAGAGATTAAAGCAGAGGTTTTTCACACTGCAACTAACTCATTACAGGGTCTGGCTGGACTAGGAGCACTGATCCTATTGAGAAAGAGAGAAAGCGGGAGAGAGAAGAAAGTTGGAGAGAGAGGGAGCGTGTGTGTGGGAGGGACAAAAGGATGAGACGACGCACGGGGAGGAGAGTGAAAGAGGGAGAGAAGAAAGGTGGAGGTGTATGGGTGAGTCGGAGAGGCAGAGGGGGAATGTGGGCGACATGTGGAAAGAGATGGAGAGAGAGGATGTGTGGGTTGAAGAAGTGTCAGCCGGTTATCAATGAGGAGTGCTTCCTTCAGAACACCATTAATCCACGTTACACCCGCTATTACGCCTGTAGGGAAGGTGGAGGTGTGTGAGGGAGAGGTGACATCTCAAGTAGATGACTTTTTATCCCCTATTCGCTTCGAAAACTTTCCTTTTCAGAGATGTATAAAGATGCTTATACTAGAGTTTTGTAAAAGGAGTTTTGACGTGTCAATCACCAGGGAGAACGGTGATAGTGTCGACCAGGATTCAGGGACAGCAGTTCAGTTCGAGGAACGTTCTGCGAACACACTTCTTTCAAAATGCAGTGATGGTCATAAAGCAGAGGATGTTATACTCTATTTTATCCCCTTCTATATACAGTATATTAGTTATTTTATCACCTTTTATTTAATCTCCGCATTAGTCTCTCATATCCACTGTTAATTTACTATTGTTTTCAACATTTTCATTTAAGTCCATCTTGATTTTACATTTGCATAGAAATGCTGTGTGTTATCGTTTCTCACCTTTCTAATATTTTATTGGTTAAGCACCTTGAAATGCATTTGCTGTGAGAAAAGTGCCACATAAATGAAGTTTGATTGATTGATAATGCAGTCTTCAGACAGAGAGAGAGAGAGAGAGAGAGACTGAGTGACAAGGCCAGCCAATTAACATTGCTTTGTTGTCCGCTCACGGATAGGCCGACGCTCGCTGGATAATCAGGATGTGAAGCTGCGTTTTTCCACTCGGAGGAACGAACACATCATTTGCTTTCTGTTGTTTCAAGTATTCTGCCGTGTCATTCTCACAAACTACAAGGAGTTGAATAGAAAGTGCGTCTTCGTTAGGAAAAACCAACACATTCCGGCAGTCAAGACTTAGTCGGCCCAAGAACCCTAATGAAGGTGGTGGTGTCGAGTTGGTGTTTGAGATGAAAGGAACCTTTTACACAAGTTCAATTTCCTTGATATGACTGATGTAAGAGCCTCTTTCCATTTTCCTTCTCGTGATCGGAGGTGACCCTCTTTCACACAAACCTTTTTGTCTGTCACCAACACACCTCAATCTGTTATATTTGACTTGCTCGCCTCACTTCCAATTAACAGTTAACACACGGAGGAGAATATTTGCATATTCTCCTCAGACACCTCAGTGCGGTGCTAATAAAAAGAGCAGACCTGGGTTCAAATAGTATTTGAAAAAATGTAAAATACTTTAGATGGGCTTGATTGAGCTTGCCTGCCGAAATGGAACCAATGGAATGCTCACAAAAGATCAAACCATTTTCACTTGGCACTCCAGTTAGGCTACAGCAAAAGCTAAAACATTAGAAAGATTTCAAATGGTATTTGAATCCAGGTGTGAGGAGGAGAATGTGATGGAGGGGATAATTGGGACGGGGTGCAGAGCAGAGTGGAGGGGGGTTGTTACTCAACGGCACAGCCAGGAAGGAAGGAACAGACTACAAATCTCCATAACAACCTAATGTTCCATCCAGAAAAATAGGATTCAAACGTGGTCATGACTGCATCTGAGACGGACCATATAATTGCCTAATTTCCTTGTTTTTGAGGTAAAGTGAGGAAATGGCTGCCAAGCTTAAGGAATTTCTCCATCTCTCTGTGTGTGTGTGTGTGTGTGTGTGTGTGTGTGTGTGTGTGTGTGTGTGTGTGTGTGTGTACGAGTCACTATCTCTCTCCGTCACACTCCATTCTCCACTATCACTACGGTGGTGGTTGGTGGTCTTACAAAAACAATATTTAGTCAATATGAAAAAAATAAATAGATGAACAACATCTTGTTTCAGTACGGCCAAATTGTATATCGTGCAGACTCTGGTTAGCTACCTAGCAGCTACCTAAGACTTAGCTGCCTGCAGGTCAGTTCATTCCTGAGAGACGCCATTCTCTGTCTGTTTGGAAGGCTAGAGTAAACAACTCTGGCTTCTCCACACACGCACGTACATGCCCGCACACACACACAAGCTACAAAAGGCAACCGGTATTGACTTTGCTGGAGGACAGCTTGCAGGGGGAGAAGAGAGAGCAGGGTGCGTTGGGTAACACTGTCGGTTCAGGTTGAGAATGTCTGGACAGCTCTGACAGGCCTTTGAGCCTGAACTCAGATCTTCACACACACACACACTCCTCTTCACTGGCTTCTCCTCCCTCCATCCTCTCTCCACCGTGGGTGTTTTGGAACGTGTTTTGTCTGAGAGCCCTTATCAGAACCCGGCAGGAAAGATTGGCGAGGTAGCAACGCTGCCTTCCATTTCCAAATCCTCTCCAAGAGTTCTGCAGCTGTAGCCACGGCACAGTTGAACCAAACACACTCCCGTTTTCCTTCAGATTAAGTGGAGCCGAAGACGGGGAAGGTGAATGGTGAAGTAGCAAACGCTGCCTTCCATTTCAAAAGTCTCTGGTCTCGCTGAACGACAAGCCAAACTCACATTGCCCTGTGATCTCATAACGTCTCTTTAGAAGAAGTCCGACAGACTCCTCAACACCTCCAGGAGCACAATGCACTTTCTAGTCCATAAAACCCACTCTTCTCACAGCGTCTCAGTCAATTCACAATGGCATAAAAGCTCAACCTGTGAATATATGCTATTGTGAATACATGCTCAACTACTGAATACATCTCATTTACGTAAACACCACACAACCAATTTAGTACATCATTTAATATGTAATATACTGTGACATGATCTGATAGTAACGTGGGCCCTGAAGCATTACTGGAGGACAAAGCTGTGTGTTTGACAAGTTTCATATGAATGTGATTTGTTAAAAAAAAAAAACTCTCATTGTGGCACACATCTTGTGCCATAAAGAATGGACACATGATGCAAGGTTGAGACCAACCCGGCATTGCAGGTTAGTGTGTGTGCAAGTCCACTTGTCCCACTGCTCAGGGTGTGGGAGTGAAGAGACTTACTGTTCGTTGACGACAAAGATGCAGTTGTCTTGTGAAGGAAGACCAGAGACTGGATGCTTACAGGTCACCTTCCGCTCATTGTGACTGAAGAGAGAGAGAAAGAGAGGGGTGGAAGAGAGAGAGGGGCAGGGAGAGAAAGGATAAAGAGTGGGGGGGAAGAGAGAGAGGGGGCAGGGACAGAAAGGATAAAGAGTGGGGGAGAGTGAGAGGGGGCAGGGAGAGAAAGGATAAAGAGTGGGGGGAAGAGAGAGGGGGCAGGGACAGAAAGGATAAAGAGTGGGGGGGAGAGAGAGAGGGGGCAGGGAGAGAAAGGATAAAGAGAGGGGGGGGGAGAGAAAGAGGGGGCAGGGAGAGAAAGAATAAAGAGAGGGGGACAGGGAGAGAAAGGATAAAGAGAGGGGGACAGGGAGAGAAAGGATAAAGAGAGGGGGGAGAAAGAGAGAGGGGGGAAGAGAGAAAGGGGGGGAAGAGAGAAAGAGGTGGACAGGGAGAGAAAGGGATAAAGAGAGGGGGGAAGAGAGAGGGCACATTAGACCACCAAAATCATACATTGAGTAAACTTAATTAATAACAGCATTGTTAAACATCTTCCTCCACACAACACTAACCATACGACCCATCATCAAGCATATGACCCATTGTCAACCAGCCAATACTAACCATATGACCCATTGTCAACCAGCCAATACTAACCATATGACCCATTGTCAACCAGCCAATACTAACCATATGACCCATTGTCAACCAGCCAATACTAACCATACGACCCATTGTCAACCAGCCAATACTAACCATATGACCCATTGTCAACCAGCCAACACTAACCATACGACCCATCATCAAGCATATGACCCATTGTCAACCAGCCAATACTAACCATATGACCCATTGTCAACCAGCCAACACTAACCATACGACCCATCATCAAGCATATGGCCCATTGTCAACCAGCCAATACTAACCATATGACCCATTGTCAACCAGCCAACACTAACCATACGACCCATCATCAAGCATATGACCCATTGTCAACCAGCCAATACTAACCATATGACCCATTGTCAACCAGACAACACTAACCATACGACCCATTGTCAACCAGCCAATACTAACCATACGACCCATTGTCAACCAGCCAATACTAACCATACGACCCATTGTCAACCAGCCAATACTAACCATATGACCCATTGTCAACCAGCCAACACTAACCATACGACCCATCATCAAGCATATGACCCATTGTCAACCAGCCAATACTAACCATACGACCCATTGTCAACCAGCCAACACTAACCATACGACCCATTGTCAACCAGCCAACACTAACCATATGACCCATTGTCAACCAGCCAATACTAACCATATGACCCATTGTCAACCAGCCAATACTAACCATATGACCCATTGTCAACCAGCCAATACTAACCATATGACCCATTGTCAACCAGCCAATACTAACCATATGACCCATTGTCAACCAGCCAATACTAACCATATGACCCATTGTCAACCAGCCAATACTAACCATATGACCCATTGTCAACCAGCCAATACTAACCATATGACCCATTGTCAACCAGCCAATACTAACCATATGACCCATTGTCAACCAGCCAATACTAACCATATGACCCATTGTCAACCAGCCAATACTAACCATATGACCCATTGTCAACCAGCCAATACTAACCATATGACCCATTGTCAACCAGCCAATACTAACTATATGACCCATTGTCAACCAGCCAATACTAACTATATGACCCATTGTCAACCAGCCAATACTAACCATATAACCCATTGTCAATAGTAACTATATGACCCATTGTCAACCAGCCAATACTAACTATATGACCCATTGCCAACCAGCCAATACTAACCATATGACCCATTGTCAACCAGCCAATACTAACCATATGACCCATTGTCAATAGTAACTATATGACCCATTGTCAACCAGCCAATACTAACCATATGACCCATTGTCAACCAGCCAATACTAACCATATGACCCATTGTCAACCAGCCAATACTAACCATATGACCCATTGTCAACCAGCCAATACTAACTATATGACCCATTGTCAACCCGCCAATAGTAACTATATTACCCATTGTCAACCAGCCAATACTAACTATATGACCCATTGTCAACCCGCCAATAGTAACTATATTACCCATTGTCAACCAGCCAATTGAGGAGCATTAAGATGAGGGTTAGTGTCCCTCTCCACACTACACAATGTCCTGTTGAATAACAATGAACAGCAGACAATGCCTACACACCTAGAGTGTTGGGTGGTGCTAAACTTCAGCATGGCAGCCGATCTGTTTTTTGACCTGGGTCAAACACTCTTCAACACAGCACCATCTAACATAGTTCTTCCACTGACACTATCCTCTCTTCAAACCGCTATCCAGCCCAGCCGTGGCTCTTCAACACTGCTGCAGAATACAAATGATCTACCCCTCCCAAGAAGCCCCTAACCGCTCCAATCATATGCCCTAGATCACAAGAGCACAGCTAACAGGCTGTTTCACAGCAAGCGGTGACTTATCTATCAATACAATTACAGCACCACAGCCAGTCAGACAGAGAGACACAGACAGAGAGAGAGACCCCTGTAGCCGGCCCTCTGTAAGACACAAGCAGCTTTTCACGCAGAGTGTAGAGAGGCAGGGGAACGCTTAATGCCGATAAAGACAAAGGAGAACAGAGCTCTCTTTTCCGCTTGCACGCAAAGATGAGCACACACACACGGATGCACGCACGTACACACACACTGAGGGTAGGAGGACAGACTGTACAGACAGAAAATAAGGTTGTCTGACGGATTAACCCGAGAGGGTCATGGGACATTGTACACACAGCACAACAGCCCTGTAGGCTTATCTGGACATGGACGGGTATCTGAAAGAGAGAGCGTACTGTATGTTTATCAATTGATTCTCTCTGGGAGGTAGCAGAGCCCGCATCCCTGCAGGCGTACCAAGTGTCTCAGCTGGGCTGTGGTTAGCTAGGCTTGTGGCTGAAACACCTGGTTTCATTTGTCACTTGCGAAAATACCACTGCAATACCACATACACACACTGGCATTCTCCACTGCTGCAGGGCCTGCTGTAGCTCTTGTGCAATACAACACACTTCAGTTAACTCAACACGGGAGCAAGAGGATAATCTGGCCTGCAGGAGTCACAGATGGAACGCTCCTCTCTCTCTATGGATCTGTATCCTACTAAGGCCATGCCAGGGGTTCTGCTGGGCTAATCTACCCAGTGAAGCAGCAGTGTTCATGGGCTTGGTCTCTGGACTGTGTCCCTGCTGGAGATGTTCCAGCCCTGCCATCCAGGACACAGTCACAGCTGAGCCAGAGAGACATGTCGCCTGTACGGTCTATTATTAACTGCGCTCCACGTCTCCCATCTGTCACATAGAATCACAAAGCACAATCACTCAAAGCCACTACATGACAGGATCTGCTTTTATTCATCACTTCCTGGAGATTACCCAAGTACGTGTGTGTGTGTGTGTGTGTGTGTGTGTGTGTGTGTGTGTGTGTGTGTGTGTGTGAGAGAGAGAGAGTGTGTGTACGTCAAGGTTGCGGAGGCACCACCGGGGGGTCTCAGAAGAGGTTCCACTTGGCCCTTTTTTCCCCACTGCGAGTAACAAGAAATCAAAATGGCAATGTGGGAAACGATAAACAAAACTCAATGAAAGAGGGAAGATGCATTTCCTCTTTGGTTTTGACATGAAAGTGGGTGGCTGACAATGATCATCAGTCAGAGAATCGAGTGACTGCATCCTCCATTGATCTCCAGTATCAGAGAGCAACATTCATTTCCACTGGTTAAACGGAAAAGGTAAATAATTTATTTCTAGCCTCTTGAGGACAACTTATATACACTCACTGTCAGGCACAGTCATGCTAAAAGTAATAACATATCATGAAATTACAACCTGGGGCTTGTCAAAGCAGCAACAGACTTCACAGCCTGTGAGCCAAAACCTGAACATACAGTAGCAGTCAAAATAGTAGTAATAGTGAAGACATCAACACTATAAAATAACATATGAAATCATGCAGTAACCAAAAAGTGTTAAACAAATCAAAACATATTTTATATTTGAGATACTTCAAATAGCCACCCTTTGCCTTGATGACAGCTTTGCACACTCTTGGCATTCTCTCAACCAGCTTCATGAGGTAGTCACCTGGAATGCATTTCAATTAACAGGTGTGCCTTGTTAAAAGTTAATTTGAGGAATTTCTTTCCTTCATAATGCGTTTGGGCCAATCAGTTGGGTGGTATACAGAAGATAGCCCTATTTGATAAAATACCAATTCCATATTATGGCAAGAACAGCTCCAATAAGCAAAGAGAAACGACAGACCATCATTACTTTAAGACATGAAGGTCAGTCAATAGCGAACATTTCAAGAACTTTGAAAGTTTCTTCAAGTGCAGTCGCAAAAACCATCAAGCGCTATGATGAAACTGGCTCTCATGAGGACCACCACAGGAAAGGAAAACACAGAGTTACCTCTACTGTAGAGGATAAGTTCATTAGAGTTACCAGCCTCAGAAATTGCAGGCCAAATAAATGCTTAAGAGTTCAAGTAACAGACACATCTCAACATCAACTGTTCAGAGGAGACCGTGTGAATCAGGCGATCATGGTCGAATTGCTGCAAAGAAACCTCTACTAAAGGACACCAATAAGAAGAAGAGATTTGCTTGGGCCAAGAAACACGAGCAATGGACATTAGACCAATGGAAATCTGTCCTTTGGTCAGATATTTGGTTCCAACCACTGTCTTTGAGAGACACAGTAGGTGAACGGATGATCTCCACAAGCTCGGTTCCAACTGACACTGTCAGTGATGTATTTATAATTCAAGGCACACTTCACAAGCATAGCTACCACAGCATTCTGCAGCAATACGTCATCTCATCTGGTTTGGGCAACAACAAAAAAAAAAAGTAATTTTACTAGGCAAGCCAGTTAAGAACAAATTCTTATTTACAATGACGGCTTAAGAACAGTGGGTTAACTGCCTTGTTCAGGGGCAGAACGACAGATGTTTACCTTGTCAGCTAGGGAATTCGATCTAGTAACCTTTCGGTTACTGGCCCAACACTAACCACTAGGCTACCTGCCACCCTGATCTGGTTTGGGCTTAGTGGGACAATAATTTGTTTTTCAACAGGACAATGACCCAACACACCTCCAGGCTGTATAAGGGCTATTTGACCAAGAAGGAGTACTGCATCAAATGACCTGGCCTCCACAATCACCTGACCTCAACACAATTGAGATGGTTTGGGGTAAGTTGGACCACAGAGTGAAGGAAAAGCAGCCAACAAGTGCTCAGCATGTGGGAACTCCTTCAAGACTGTTGGAAAAGCATTCCAGGTGAAGCTGGAAGAGAGAATGCCAAGAGTGTGCAAAGCTGTCATCAATGCATGGCTGCTTTGAAGAATCTAAAATATATTTTGATTTGTTTAACACTTTTTTGGGTTAATACATGATTCCATATGTGCCATTTCCTAGTTTTGATGTCATCTCTATTATTCTGTAATGTAGAAAATAGTCAAAATAAAGGAAAACCATTGAATGAGTAGGTGTGTCCAAACTTGTGACTGGTACTACAGTACTGTAGTACCAGTATTTGTACAGGCTGAGGCCGAGAGAGATGACGGTCACCTTGAATTACAGCCATTACATAAATCTTAAGAGTACCTTTGTGTCCTCTTCACATAACTGATTATCAACAGTGAAGGTATGTTTTCCTCATTTTCTGACAATTGCAAGGTGAAACAATAAAAGGGTATGAAGTAGTGAATTCTATTGAATAGCTTTTCTGTTACTCCCCAGAAAGAGGATGATCTATTCTCTTTAACATGTAAGCAACGTTGAGTACAAGGACAGGAGCTGAATTGTAAACAGACGGGGAAATAAATCGGAGAGCAGTGTTTTATGCCAAAGCAGTACGCCGCTACTTTCTTCTGAAATGTCATCGTTTCTACTCCGGTGGCTATGGTCTGTTGCAGCTCTAGGAAGGTATGTAAGGGTGACAGGTAGCCTAGCAGGTAAGAGCGTTGGGCCAGTAACCGAAAAGGTCGCTGGTTCGAATCCCCGAGCCGACTAAGTGAAATATCCCCACTCTCCAAGGGTGTCTCAGGGGGAATTGAGATATGCAAACCTCACACTCGAACCACAGTGAAAATATAAGTATCCTCTATTTGACCGTCGAGGTAGGTAGGCAATAAGGAACATAACGGAGAGGATTCCACCACCTGTCAACTGGCTGTCCAACAGGAATCTGGAAAAACTCAAGGGCATTTAATCTCAAAGAACACCTCCTGGCCCTACCAATAACATATGGCTTCAAACGAAAACAGCGTTCAGTAGGGCACACCGTAGAAACGCGTATTGTACAAGTACAGGTACTCGCCCTGTTTCAGAACGTTTCCTTCACAGTAAAATTATGTATGGGGATGTTGTTTGTCGTCACGCTGAAGTCAACCCAGGTCTCAGTACGGCCTTTGATTATTAGTCTTCTCTGTGTTAGGCTAATTGTGCTTGGTAGGAGGGACTCTGAGGGATCGAGAGAAATAATGTGTTTATTGGAAAGCGCTGATGAAAATCAACAAGCACTTCGTCCAACCTCTCCATTCCTCCCTGCCGCCCGCTAACGCGCAGCACAACACAACACTACAAATCACCCTAATTGGCTGTAAACAATTTTTCAAAAGCCGGCCACCAGCGATGATGGAGGGAGATTGGGAGAGAAAACAGAGAGAGAGAGAGAGAGAGAGAGAAAGAGAGAAAGATATTCAGACCGGAGAGATAGAAACTGAGAGAGGGAGAGATACAGACTAAACAGAGAAAGAGCGTGGGAGAAATAATCACCCAAAAACTGAAAAAAGGGAGGAGGAGGTGAGTGGAAGATGAGAGGAAGGGAGGATGAGGGAGAGAGTGGAGGAGGAAGGGAGGATGAGAAGAGGGCATGTTGCCAGCGGGAGTCTGCTACTCGTGCTGCTCTCTGATGAGCGCCCCCAGTGGGTTGTGGGTAAAGGGAAAGGGAAAGGGGGGGGGGGTACCTAGTCAGTTGTACAACTGAATGCCTTCAACTGAAATGTGTCTTCCGCATTCAACCCAACCCCTCTAACAAGCCCCTGTGTGAGGACACTTTAGCTGAACCCTTCATCATACAGTACATAAGGCATACACAACCCTGTCATAGGGCCTACACAACCCTGTCATAGGGCCTACACAACCCTGTCATAGGGCCTACACAACCCTGTCATAGGGCCTACACAACCCTGGCATAACAAGGTGTCAGGAGCAGGAGGAGCCCCATCAATCTTATGGTGACAGCTAATCCATAAGACGTCAGAAACATTACAAAACACATTTAAAATGTCAGACCATGTTTGTTCCCGTCTGTATGATTCCCTCTGCTCTAAATGCCAAGTGAAACGTTGCCTTGGTCAAACGGCTGTAACGCAGGCCAGGGCCGGGCCCTTCTAAATGACTTCATCCACAGTGGATGAATGACAAGTCTTCTGATGTAACCTTGTTGAAATGTGTGAATCAGTCTCGGTGTTCGGTTCTGTACAGGCCCGGCGTGGAGAGAACAATGGCTCCATATTCAGACCCGTGTCTCAGTATTCTGCTATTATAAAGGCTGAGGGTCAGTCAACAATTGCTAATCCGCTCCCTGTAGAGCCGCCTGCCATTCACACCGCTCTCTCTGGCACCACTGGGTAACCTTTCAGAAAGGCCACAGAGACAGACCTTCCTCATTTCCCTTGCACTCTCTCCCGATGCGTCTCTCTCTCTCTATTCAACATTCTCTCGCTCTCTCTGCATCCTGCTCTCTCTCTCAGCATTCAGAATAGCACTCTGACTCACCCATGACATGTATTGTACACCTTTCATAGGGAGGAGAAAAGCTCTTTAAAAACGTCAGATACGGCCTCCACTGCACACAACCCAGGCTGCAGCAAACACGCACAACAAAACAACCTCTAACTAATCCACCTACATCACTGTAGAGTTTGGCTTTGGTTGGCAGTATTCTAAACAATAACAAGAAGCACTTCTAATTGCCATCAATCGGACGCCATCTTCATTGTCCTTGCTTTCGTCCTTGTTAGCAGATCTATAAATAAACAGTCCTCCTACAGAAAGCTATCCTCTCTTCTGTTCCTCTGTGTAATTGTGACATCGTCCATGGCAGTATGTACACTACATGACCAAAAGTATGTGGACACCTGCTCGTTAAACATCTCATTCCAAAATCATGGCCATTAATATGGAGTTGGTCCCCCCTTCGCTGCTGTAACAGACTCCACTCGTCTGGGAAGGCTTTCCACTAGTTGCACACATTGCTGCAGGGACTTGCTTCCATTCAGCCACAAGAGCATTAATGAGGTCGAGCACTGACGTTGGGCGATTAGGCCTGGCTCACAGTTGGAGTTACAATTAATCTGAATGGTGTTCAATGGGGTTGAGGTCAGCGCACTGTGCAGAACAGTCAAGTTCTTCCACACCGATCTCGACAAACCATTTCTGTATGGACCACGCTTTGTGCACAGGGGCATTGTCATGCTGAAACAGGAAAGGGCATTTACCAAACTGTTGCCACAAAATTGTAAGCACAGAATCATCTTGAATGTCATTGTATGCTGTAGCGTTAATATTTCCCTTCACTGGAACGAAGGGGCCTAGCCCAGAACCATGAAAAACAGCCCAGACCATTATTCCTCCTCCACCAAACTTTACAGTTGGCACTACGCATTCGGGCATGTAGCATTCTCCTTGCATCCACCAAACCCAGATTCATCCGTCAGACTACCAGATGGTGAAGTGCGATTCAGCACTCCAGAGAGCGCGTTTCCACTGCACCAGAGTCCAAAGCAGACTGTGGAACACAAATCAAATCTTATTTGTCACATGCGCCAAATACAACAGGTTTCACCTTACAGTGAAATGCTTACTTACAAGCCCTTAACCAACAACGCTTTGAGAAGTTAAGAAAAATAAGTGAAGTTAAAAAAATAAAAATAAATAAAAGGGCAGCAGTAAAATAACTATATACAGGGGGTACCGGTACAGAGTCAATGTGGAGACTATATACAGGGGGTACCGGTACAGAGTCAATGTGGAGACTATATACAGGGGGTACCGGTACAGAGTCAATGTGGAGACTATATACAGGGGGTACCGGTACAGAGTCAATGTGGAGACTATATACAGGGGGTACCGGTACAGAGTCAATGTGGAGACTATATACAGGGGGTACCGGTACAGAGTCAATGTGGAGACTATATACAGGGGGTACCGGTACAGAGTCAATGTGGAGACTATATACAGGGGGTACCGGTACAGAGTCAATGTGGAGACTATATACAAGGGGTACCGGTACAGAGTCAATGTGGAGACTATATACAGGGGGTACAGAGTCAATTGAGGTAATATGTGTGGGGATACCAGTTAGTCGAGGCAATATGAACATGTAGGCAGAGTCAAAGTGACCATGCATAGACAGAAAGCAGCAGCGTAAGAGGCATCTGAGTAGCCCTTTGATTAGATGTTCAGGAGTCTTATGGCTTGAGGGTAGAAGCTGTCAAGAAGCCTTTCAGACCGAGACTTGGCGCTCCGGTACCGCCTACCGTGCTTCGACAATTTCTAGGGCCCTCCTCTGACACCGCCTGGTATAGAGGTCCTGGATGGAAGGAAGCTTGGCCCCAGTGATGTACTGGGCAGCACGCACCACCCTCTGTAGTGCCCCGCGGTCGGAGGCCGAGCAGTTGCCATACCAGACAGTGATGCAACCAGTTGGTCTCTATGGTGCAGCTGTAGAACCTTTTGAGGATCTGAGGACCCCTGCCAAATCTTTTCAGTCTCCTGAGGGGGAATACATTTTGTCATGCCCTCTTCACAAATGTCTTTTTGTGCTTGGACCTTGACAGTTTGTTGGTGAATTGGACACCAAGGAACTTGAAGCTCTCAACTTGCTCCACCACAGCCCTGTCAATGAGAATGGGGGCGTGCTCGGTCCTCCAATTAATGTAGTCCACATTCAACTCCTTTGTATTGATCACGTGGAGGGAGAGGTTGCTATCCTGGCACCACACGGCTGTCTCGTTGTTGTCAGTGATCAGGCCTACCACTGTTGTGTCATCGGCAAATTTAATGATGGTGTTGGAGTCGTGCCTGGCCGTGCAGTCATGAGTGAACAGGAAGTACAGGAGGGGACTGGGCACCCTTACCTACCCTTACCACCTGGGGGTGCCAGTAAGTTCAGGATCCAGTTGCAGAGGGAGGTGTTTAGTCCCAGGGTCCTTAGCTTAGTGATGAGCTTTGAGGGCACTATGGTGTTGAACGCTGAGCTGTAGTCAATGAACAGCATTCTCACATAGGTGTTCCTTTTGTCCAGGTGTGAAAGGGCAGTGTGGAGTGCAATAGAGATTGCATCATCTGTGGATCTGTTGGGGTGGTATGCACATTTCTTATACGCTTCCAGGTTAGAGTCCTGCTCCTTGAAAGCAGCAGCTCTACCCTTTAGCAACAGGTGTGGCTAAAATAGCCAAATCCACAAATTTGAAGGGGTGTCCACACACTATATATACAAAAGTATCTGTTAATGAGCCAACCCACTGTGCTGTGATGTGCCTTCTTTTAGACAAGTCCGTAACTGAAAACTCCGACAAGCACTTCAATTAAATTACAACTAGACATTGATGTAAGAATGACATCCCACTGCCGTTACTCGAGAATGCCATACTCTACCACCATTGACTGAAAAGCTTATCAAGGGATAAAACACCTTGTATCATTTTAACGGAACATGAAGTGCACTAAAACAGCTAGGCTATTACTTACAGCAGCAGGGAGCACCTACGGTACAACAACAAGATCCAGGGTGAGCTACGCTAAGGCAGATAGCTAATACAAAGCTGATTCCCACTAGCTGCCCTCCACATCACTGACAACATGTTAAAACTCATGTCTTGAGAAGGGGAACAAGAACAAATATCCTTTGTTGCTCAATCAAAAAGTAATTCCTGCAAATAAAAGTCAGATTTAGGTTAAGAGTGAGAGCTTGGGCTGATAATACGGTACGTCGTGTGACAAGTCCAGGGCCAATGTTTACATACAGAATACATACCAGCTAATTTAATATAGGATGCATCCCAAATGGCACTTATTCCCTATATAGTGCACTAGTTCTGACCAGAGCCCTGTATGGCAGTACTTTGACAAGTAAAATGAGACGGTGATGAAATGCAAAACGGTTGCGAGGTGGAATTGAGCTACAGTGGCTGTACAGGTGCTGAAAGGGAGGCACAGTGAGACCCAACCCGTTGGTCAGGGGTAGAGGATGTCGGCTTCAATACCCTAATGACATATCTAGAACCAGACTACAAGATGCCATGTCGAGAAGAAAAAAAACGTGACGGCCCTGGTGGAGAAATTGTACACTGATTGCGCTTCAAGTACAAAGCGCGAGTTGTCAAACACCATTAGTGGTCTTAACAGATTGTTGGACATCTTTGAACACGCTGTTACACATCACTGAAACGAGCCCTCACGTTGATGGGAAGGGGGCCATGAAGTCCCATGTACTGACAACTGAGAACATGGAGGAGAGTCACACAAAAGAGAACCTAGAACGGCATTAATACCATTGTTATTGAGTGGGTGGAGAACAGCAGTAAGGTGAGCGCAGTCTGGTAGGTAGGCAGGACTCCGGTAGATTGAACTGCATTGCCCCCTAGCTGTCATACTCATGATGAAATCACGTAATTTTTCGTTTAAACTATTTTTTTTTTTTTTTTTAAATTGGCAGAACATTTTTATTTCTTTTACATTCGTTACATCCCTAGTCTCCTGTGACAGTATGACAGACTTAAATTCTGGCCAGTGTACCAGCATGCAGCATTTGGTTCTGGGTTCCAGATTAGATATGACATATCAACAAGGTGGCGTTTAAAATAACATACATGGCAATCTCCTTTAGCGTTTTCTAATCTGCAAATAACAGTTTGCTATACCCCATCCATACGAATAGATGATAATTATGATTACACTCAACCCATAGCCGAGCTACTGTAGGTACTGCAGCAGCATATGGACTCAGATTCACCTCAGAGAGCAGAAAATAACTCACAGTTACATATTAATTCATGCAGTCAGGAAAACAGCACTGCTCAAACTGACTCAAACAAGTCAAACTGCTGAGGTATTTCATCCTAAGGGCTCCTCTCCTGAGTGTGTTGCCAATAGTAACCCTGGCAGATGGCTGATGTTCATGTAGTTCTACGGCGGGGGGGAATGAAATGCCAGGCTGTGAATGGTTCAGAACAACCTTATTTGATTTCCATGTCTAGATAGAAGGACAGTTCAAAAGAAGAGGGGAAAATAACAGATATGAAAAACAGATGGCAGAAATATGAGGTCTGGATTGGGCCAGAGGGGGCAAGGGACTTCAGTCAGGGTCACCATGGAGAAAGGAGAATTAGAGTGCCACATGTTGCCCTCTGTCAGTCAGTCAGTCAGTCCATCCATCCATCCATCCATGGTCTTGTCAACCACTTTCAGTGTCTCCAATGGCACCTTGGTCCCTAATATAGTGCACTACTTTTGATCAGAACAGACATAAACATGTTTGTGGCAAAAGTTGTGCACTTACATGTAAAGGTGTGCCTGCCTGCTGGCTCCTCTTGTCCTTGGGATGAAGATGCTATGAGTCTTAGAGGGCTCTCATTTCTCAGACTTCTTCTCTTAAATTGGTAAAGTTGAGCTATCGGGCATTAAATTAGGCTGAACACATCCATTAGTCCCAGTCTCTGTTTTAATCAGAAAACTGTAGACCAGAAAGACAACTATAAGGGCATTTAGTTCTGAGCTATACTGTACATTGTATTCTTTTTCATTTGGTCCGGTTGGTTTCACATTGCCAAATGTAAAACAAAATAAAATGCCTAAACAAAACCATGTGTTCATGAAAGTAATTTGTTAAATTGGAGAAAAATACTCATGTTAAATCCATTTATGATGACCAAGAAGCATAACTTGGGTCCCAATCATCATATTACATTGGCTTTGGCGTTCCAACAACATGCGGGAGGAAACAATAGCGCAATAGCCACTTTAACTGCGATGTGAGTAGACTACATTTAGCTTGTATCCCCGGTATAGTCCCAGCCTAATCTGCACAGGGTGCGCTCTTAAATGCACTGCTACTCACAGAATGTTTGAGCTATCAAGTCATGGTACTGTGTGCATTTCACCAAATGCTCACAGTCCAATAAACTGCATGCCTCTGATTATTTTCCTGTGTTTGGTTCGGACTGCGTTCTCACCTGCAGCGAACCGCGCCATGGTAAAAATGGAATCGGACCGATACCACCCTTTTTGAGTGAACCACGGTGTGTTGTTCAGTGTGCTCCCGAGTGAAGATAGCGTGTTCACAACAGTCCAAACTAACGGACCTAAGGGTGAAAACAAGCTCTAAAACAATCTGGTATGAAAGCCCCCTAAAAGTCTACCTCCCTTTAATGAAAATGATAAGCCCACACACACAGAAAACGTCGGAACTCAAAGTAATTACGTGTATCCCCAAAAGGACACTGGCATAGTGAGACTGATAGCTGCTTAAGAGTCTAGCCTAATTCCAAATGGTAGAAACAAAAACTCCCTAATTAATAGAGCAAAAAAACTCTGACAGATGAGTTTAAAGGAGTAGGGAGACCCATCAACATGGACTCGGAGAGCTGACCAATGAGATGCATGGAGCTGGCTGACGGAAATAACTTGGTCCCTGTGGCATCCCGGAACCACAAATTTAATCCAATTCACAACGGGACGCTGAGAACAGCCGGACACCTTTAACGACTTTCTACTGTACACCACAGGAAAGAGAGGGATAACATGGGTCCAGAATGAGAAAGAGTAACACCAATTTGAAGGACAGAAAGAGAGAGACATATAGAGAACGACAGATAGAGACGAGAGGAGAACCGGAGGCTGAGTGACATCAGCTGTAGGATACAGTAAGCAAATTGAGCTGAATGCATGACACCAAATGCAACAAAATCAAAACAATAACTCATTTACAGACTGCATTTACAGTTTCACAATTTAACCCTGCCTTGTAAGCCTCATTGTAAGCTGTCTTAAGCCTACTGTCCTATAGGCATGGCTACACAACGCAGCAACGAACAGAGCACAGAATATCACAATAAATGGTCGAGTCCCCTATATGGAAAAATCTGAGCACCAGTACTATTTTTAGCAGCGCATCCCGTGTGTACTTCATAAAATATGCATAAGGTATGAAAACGCGTGGGCTACAGTGAAATGTAGCCTGTCATACCAACAAGGCATCACAGAACCGCACGCGTAAAATAGCAATGCCATTATTTCAATAGCCTATATAATAAACACATCATATCTAAGCATGACTACATAACATGACTAAATCATCTCCAAATTGTGTTTACTTACGAGAGGACGCCTGCGTTGGAAAAGCCAGTAAAACTGGTGAAATAAAAGCAGTCTTTCCAGATGCGGACTGGGTGAGAGCAGCCCACTTCAGTGACCGCTCACTCACTGGCGCGCTGTTAAATGCGCGCGCTCCCACTCACCTGCTCTGTTAAATGCGCGCGCTCCCACTCGCCTGCTCTGTTAAATGCGCGCCGCCGACCGAGCTGGAATACATCTGCCGTGCTGTGCGCTTATGACTTTGAAACCTGATTTACTCGTGCATTACATTGCGTTTCAGAGTTGACTCGTTCGAATAGGATGCCGTTTGGTTTGCAGTGCTTTTCAAAGCAGATGTGTCATCACGTGTGCGTGACCGCGGGTGGCGTGCAAAATACAGCAGACACACACGAGTTAACAGGCTCCTCTCAATGTAAACTATAGGCCTAATCGTTTACAGCTATATGAACATTACAAGGGTACAAAATCACATCTAGTGCACGGTGTCTACTGAGGTCACATAATAAGGGAAGCCTACAGCATGCTCCAAAGCTAGGTATATATAGATATATAATTAACTTAATGCTGGGAAGTTCCTCTCCAAATCTAGGCCTATATCATTAACTTAATGCTTGATGTTCCTCTAGACTCCCATTCAACATGTATTTATACCAGGCTATGATATGTGGTAGTAGAACAGTACACACGTGTGTAACTGGGTAACAAGAGCCTGGAGAGACCCTGAAGTTCAACCACAAGTCAGGGTTCTTTCTAATAGGAAGCAGACAATGGTTGTGGAGGGGCTAATCTGCTTCCCCCAGCTTAGTGCTGTTATTCAGGCCTGGAGGAGAGGAGGGGCAGTGGTGATGTGGAGGGGAGGAGAGGGGACGCCAGGCCACAATGGCTCCAGAGAGAAAGGACCATTTTAGTGTACGTGTGTGGGGAGGGGACAGGACTCCAGATTAAACCAGGCTCATCACTACATATCCTCTCCACACAGAAAGCTGTTTTGAACCCTGCTGGGGCTCCTCGATAGGTTTAAATAGCAGAGGAAAACAACCAACCTGGCATGGTTCAAAAACCAACTCCAATTGTAGCACAACTCAAATTGGTGCTACAACTAGAATTTCTCCCCTTTGTGGAAGCCAGGTGAATTGTAACAGCAATAGGCTGCATTCAAAACCAATCTCCCCGCATCCCATTTTCCCATAACATGGTGGAGATACAAGGGAAGAAGGGATGTGGGAGGATGAACAATACCCATTGGCAGTGAAGAGGTAAGATGAGGACAGGAGAATGGAAAAGTCCACTAGATCCACCCTGCATCAACTGTCCAGGAAACAACAGAGGGCATGCGTTTGAAGTCTAAATCCATGTGTGCGTCCCAAACGGCACGCTATTTCCAATATAGTGCACTACTTTTGACCAGGGCAGATAGGGAGCCATTTGGAACGCAAACCTTTTCAGTCAAATCCAGTGTGAGCCACAATATCAGAGAGCGAGAGCAAGAGAGAGAGAGAGAGGGAGGTTAAGGTTTTGAGAGCTGGCTAGCTGAGGAAAGCTGATATTGTCAAATGGACCCAGGGAAGAGAGCTGCGGTGTTGGGCTCCATAGTGCATGTGAGCTCGTATTGGATAGACAAGGAACTCTCCTGTCCAAAAACTCTAAATCAACAGTAACTGTATTTGTTCATCCCCAGAGGCAGCGCCCACCGGATGTATGGTACTTGATTTGAAAAACGTCTCCGCAGTATTTTATCAAGTGTAAGCCGACAGCTGAAACTCCGCAATCTCCTGCTCTCTCTCTGCTGATAAGTGAAACAAGCTTTTAAGCAGAATATTTTGGTACCCAGCCATCTGTATGCAGAGACCAAGTAAGCAGAGACCGACACACTTGCAAAAGTGCGCACGCACACACAACCAGACAGACAGGCGTAAGCACTCACCCACGCATGCGTGTGCACCCACCGTGACGGGGAGATAAAGGAGTGAATCAATGACAACTCAAGAGCCTATGGGCGTTGGAGTGTTGGAGATGAAGTGTGTGTTCTCCAGACCAGATGTGTGTGTATTATCATATCTAGGCTCTCTGGTCTCTGCTGCTGTGTGCCAGTCAGCAAGTGGTAAAGGAGACAGAGTTAACAAAGACCTCTTCCACCCTGCTGTCTTCTCTCCTCTCCCCACTATAAGTGTCACAAAGAGATTACGGAAGTTTTCCTATAAAACCTAAAATAGTTACATAATTGGGCCGACCACATTTCCTGTTCCATTTTTAAGGCGCTGCGATAAACTGCAACGCTTTTGAAAAGTTCCATAAAAAAAGTTGTACTTTAACTTATCTAATGTGATTTTGAGTTTGAGCCTGTAAAACCCAATGCCCTTAACCTTACTGCTAGTGTGTCCTGTAGGTCAGTGTTCCCCAACCCTGCTCCTCCAGTACCCCCAACAGTACACATGCTTATTGTACCCCCTGGACAAACACACCTGATTCAACTGGTCAACTAATCATCAAGCCCTTAATGAGCTGAATGGGGTGTGTTTGTCCAGGCCTACAACTAACCTGTGTACTGGAGGACCAGGGTTGGGAAACACTGCTGTAGGCAACCTGAATCCAGCCTCTAGAGCAGAGCAGATACCGTATTTAACGAGGGAGGGACGGACAGACGGGTGGGCGGACGGACGGAGACAGAGGAAGAGAGAAATGGGGAGGGAGGGAGGGAGGGAGACTGACAGACAGACACAGACAGACGGGGAGACAGACAGACGGGGAGAAACAGACGGGGAGACAAACAGACAGATGGGGAAACAGACAGACAGAGAGAGAGACGGGGAGAAAGACAGACAGGGAGACTGGGGAGACAGAGAGAGAGATGGGGAGACAGAGAGAGAGAGACGGGGAGATTGAGAGACAGACAGAGAGAGAGAGAGACAGAGAGACAGACAGACAGAGAGACGGGGAGAAAGACAGACAGAGAGATGGGGAGACAGACAGACAGCGAGAGAGACGGGGAGCCAGACAGACAGCGAGAGAGACGGGGAGCCAGACAGGGAGCCAGACGGGGAGCCAGACAGGGAGCCAGACAGGGAGACTGGGGGGCAGACAGACAGAGAGAGGGAGACTGGGGGGCAGACAGACAGAGAGAGAGAGATGGGGAGACAGAGAGAGAGAGACGGGGAGACAGAGAGAGAGAGACGGGGAGACAGAGAGAGAGAGACGGGGAGACAGAGAGACGGGGAGACCGAGAGAGAGAGACGGGGAGACCGAGAGAGAGACGGGGAGACCGACAGACGGGGAGACCGACAGACGGGGAGACCGAGAGAGAGACGGGGAGACCGACAGACGGGGAGACCGACAGACGGGGAGACCGACAGACGGGGAGACCGACAGACGGGGAGACCGACAGACGGGGAGACCGACAGACGGGGAGACCGACAGACGGGGAGACCGACAGACGGGGAGACCGACAGACGGGGAGACCGACAGACGGGGAGACCGACAGACGGGGAGACCGACAGACGGGGAGACCGACAGACGGGGAGACCGACAGACGGGGAGACCGACAGACGGGGAGACCGACAGACGGGGAGACCGACAGACGGGGAGACCGACAGACGGGGAGACCGACAGACGGGGAGACCGACAGACGGGGAGACCGACAGACGGGGAGACCGACAGACGGGGAGACCGACAGACGGGGAGACAGACAGGGAGACTGGGGGGCAGACAGACAGAGAGAGAGAGACGAGGAGAGAGACGGGGAGACCGAGAGAGACGGGGAGACAGAGAGAGAGAGACGGGGAGACCGAGAGAGAGACGGGGAGACCGAGAGAGAGACGGGGAGACCGAGAGAGAGACGGGGAGACCGACAGACAGGGAGACCGACAGACAGACGGGGAGACAGACAGGGAGACTGGGGGGCAGACAGACAGAGAGAGAGAGACGAGGAGAGAGACGGGGAGACCGAGAGAGACGGGGAGACAGAGAGAGAGAGACGGGGAGAGACAGAGAGAGAGAGACGGGGAGACCGACAGACGGGGAGACCGACAGACGGGGAGACCGACAGACGGGGAGACCGACAGACGGGGAGACCGACAGACGGGGAGACCGACAGACGGGGAGACAGACAGACGGGGAGACAGACAGACGGGGAGACAGACAGACGGGGAGACAGACAGACGGGGAGACAGACAGACGGGGAGACAGACAGACGGGGAGACAGACAGACGGGGAGACCGACAGACGGGGAGACCGACAGACGGGGAGACCGACAGACGGGGAGACCGACAGACGGGGAGACAGACAGACGGGGAGACAGACAGACGGGGAGACAGACAGACGGGGAGACCGACAGACGGGGAGACCGACAGACGGGGAGACCGACAGACGGGGAGACAGACAGACGGGGAGACAGACAGACGGGGAGACAGACAGACGGGGAGACAGACAGACGGGGAGACCGAGAGACGGAGAGACAGACAGGGAGACAGACAGGGAGACAGACAGGGAGACAGACGGGGAGACAGACAGGGAGAGAGACGGGGAGACAGAGGGAGAGACGGGGAGACCGAGAGAGAGACGGGGAGACCGAGAGAGAGACGGGGAGACCGAGAGAGAGACGGGGAGACCGAGAGAGAGACGGGGAGACCGAGAGAGAGAGACGGGGAGACCGAGAGAGAGAAACGGGGAGACCGAGAGAGAGAGACGGGGAGACCGAGAGAGAGAAACGGGGAGACAGAGAGAGAGAAACGGGGAGACCGAGAGAGAGAGAGGGGAGACCGAGAGAGAGAGACGGGGAGACCGAGAGAGACGGAGAGACCGAGAGAGAGAGACGGAGAGACCGAGAGAGAGAGAGACGGGGAGACCGAGAGAGACGAGAGACGAGGGAGACGGAGAGACCGAGAGAGAGAGAGAGGGGAGACCGAGAGAGAGAGAGACGGGGAGACCGAGAGAGAGAGAGACGGGGAGACCGAGAGAGAGAGACGGGAGACCGAGAGAGAGAGAGGGAGACCGAGAGAGACGGGGAGACCGAGAGAGACGGGGAGACCGAGAGAGACGGGGAGACCGAGAGAGACGGGGAGACCGAGAGAGAGAGAGACGGGGAGACCGAGAGAGAGAGAGACGGGGAGACCGAGAGAGAGAGAGACGGGGAGACCGAGAGAGAGAGAGACGGGGAGACCGAGAGAGAGAGAGACTGGGAGACCGAGAGAGAGAGAGACGGGGAGACAGAGAGAGAGAGAGACTGGGAGACCGAGAGAGAGAGAGAGGGGGAGACAGAGAGAGAGAGAGACGGGGGAGACAGAGAGAGAGAGAGACGGGGAGACCGAGAGAGAGAGAGACGGGGAGACCGAGAGAGAGAGAGACGGGGAGACCGAGAGAGAGAGAGAGACGGGGAGACCGAGAGAGAGAGAGAGGGAGAGACCGAGAGAGAGAGAGACGGGGAGACCGAGAGAGAGAGAGAGAGACGGGGAGACCGAGAGAGAGAGAGAGAGACGGGGAGACCGAGAGAGAGAGAGACAGGGAGACCGAGAGAGAGAGAGACGGGGAGACCGAGAGAGAGAGAGACGGGGAGACCGAGAGAGAGAGACGGGGAGACCGAGAGAGAGACGGGGAGACCGAGAGAGAGACGGGGAGACAGAGAGAGAGAGACGGGGAGACAGAGAGAGAGACGGGGAGACAGAGGGAGAGACGGGGAGACCGAGAGAGAGACGGGGAGACCGAGAGAGAGACGGGGAGACCGAGAGAGAGACGGGGAGACCGAGAGAGAGAGACGGGGAGACCGAGAGAGAGAGACGGGGAGACCGAGAGAGAGACGGGGAGACCGAGAGAGAGACGGGGAGACCGAGAGAGAGACGGGGAGACCGAGAGAGAGACGGGGAGACCGAGAGAGAGACGGGGAGACAGAGAGAGAGACGGGGAGACAGAGGGAGAGACGGGGAGACCGAGAGAGAGACGGGGAGACCGAGAGAGAGACGGGGAGACCGAGAGAGAGACGGGGAGACCGAGAGAGAGACGGGGAGACCGAGAGAGAGAGACGGGGAGACCGAGAGAGAGAAACGGGGAGACCGAGAGAGAGAAACGGGGAGACCGAGAGAGAGAAACGGGGAGACCGAGAGAGAGAAACGGGGAGACCGAGAGAGAGAGACGGGGAGACCGAGAGAGAGATACGGAGAGACCGAGAGAGAGAGACGGAGAGACCGAGAGAGAGAGACGGAGAGACCGAGAGAGAGAGACGGGGAGACCGAGAGAGAGAGACGGGGAGACCGAGAGAGAGAGACGGGGAGACCGAGAGAGAGAGACGGGGAGACCGAGAGAGAGAGACGGGGAGACCGAGAGAGAGAGAGACGGGGAGACCGAGAGAGAGAGACGGGGAGACCGAGAGAGAGAGAGACGGGGAGACCGAGAGAGAGAGAGACGGGGAGACCGAGAGAGAGAGAGACGGGGAGACCGAGAGAGAGAGAGACGGGGAGACCGAGAGAGAGAGAGACGGGGAGACCGAGAGAGAGAGAGACGGGGAGACCGAGAGAGAGAGAGACGGGGAGACCGAGAGAGAGACGGGGAGACCGAGACGGGGAGACCGAGAGAGAGACGGGTAGACCGAGAGAGAGACGGGGAGACCGAGAGATGGAGAGACAGACAGACGGGGAGACCGAGAGATGGAGAGACAGACAGACAGAGAGACGGGAGACAGCAGACGGGGAGACAGAGAGACAGACAGACAGCGAGAGAGACGGGGAGACAGACAGAGAGACAGACACAGAGGGGGAGACAGACAGAGACGGGGAGACAGACAGACCGAGAGACGGGGAGACAGACAGAGAGACGAGAGATGGGGAAACAAGACAGAGAGACATGGGGGCAGACAGACAGAGAGATGGGGAGACGGAGAGAGACTGGGGGGCAGACAGACAGAGAGATGGGGAGACAGAGAGAGAGAAACGGGGAGACCGAGAGAGAGAGACGGAGAGACCGAGAGAGAGAGACGGGGAGACCGAGAGAGAGAGAGACGGGGAGACCGAGAGAGAGAGAGACGGGGAGACCGAGAGAGAGAGAGAGACGGGGAGACCGAGAGAGAGAGAGACGGGGAGACCGAGAGAGAGAGAGACGGGGAGACCGAGAGAGAGAGAGACGGGGAGACCGAGAGAGAGAGAGACGGGGAGACCGAGAGAGAGAGAGACGGGGAGACCGAGAGAGAGAGAGAGACGGGGAGACCGAGAGAGAGAGAGACGGGGAGACCGAGAGAGAGAGAGACGGGGAGACCGAGAGAGAGAGAGAGACGGGGAGACCGAGAGAGAGAGAGACGGGGAGACCGAGAGAGAGAGAGACGGGGAGACCGAGAGAGAGACGGGGAGACCGAGAGAGAGACGGGGAGACCGAGAGAGAGACGGGGAGACCGAGACGGGGAGACCGAGACGGGGAGACCGAGAGAGAGACGGGGAGACCGAGAGAGAGACGGGGAGACCGAGAGATGGAGAGACAGACAGACGGGGAGACCGAGAGATGGAGAGACAGACAGACGGGGAGACAGACAGACAGAGAGACGGGAGACAGCAGACGGGGAGACAGAGAGACAGACAGACAGAGAGACAGACACAGAGGGGGAGACAGACAGAGACGGGGAGACAGACAGACCGAGAGACGGGGAGAGAGATGGGGAAACAAGACAGAGAGACATGGGGGCAGACAGACAGAGAGATGGGGAGACAGAGAGAGACTGGGGGGCAGACAGAGAGAGAGAGAGATGGGGAAACAGAGAGAGAGATGGGGAAACAGACAGAGAGACTGAGGGGCAGACAGACAGAGAGATGGTGAGACAGAGAGAGACTGGGGGGGCAGACAGACAGAAAGAGAGACGGGGATAGAGACAGACAGAGAGATGGGGAAACAGACAGAGAGATGGGGAAACAGACAGAGAGGCTGGGGGGCATACAGAGAGAGAGATGGGGAGACCGAGAGAGACACGGGGAGACAGACAGAGAGAGACTGGGGGGCATACAGAGAGAGAGATGGGGAGACGGGGAGACAGACAGACAGAGGGAGACAGAGATATGGGGAGACAGACAGACAGACGGGGAGACTACAGTCCCAAATGTTACCCTATTTAGTTCACTACTTTTGACCTGAGCCCTATACTGGTCCTGGTCACAATGAGTGCACTATGTTGAGAATAGTGTGCCATTTCGACACAAGGGAGTTACTCTCCTGTCATAGTGATACTTACTAGGGAATTTTAACAGGCTTGTAGAGGACTGGAGAGGGCAACAACACAAGGGTCCGTCATTGAAACATGCACCCTGCTTGTTACCCTCAGACAGAGGTCTTTAATGAAGCCATTATAAACAGTATGTTCATTAGAGGACTAGCATTAGCAGCAGGGATAAACACTGATAGGCAATGGCTGAGTTACGGTAAAGGGCTTGCGAGGAGAGGCTGTATGAGGTTGATAAGATACACACACTGTTAAACCCCCCGTGTGCACGCACACACACGTCAGACTACTCTGCTCTTCACAAACATGGCTGGCCTGTTTGGTCACATGTTTGAGTCAGGTTGCCGGGGCAACAGGTGAGAGCAGGTCCACAGTGCAGCAGTGTGAGGGAGGAGAAAGAGGAAAGAGAGGAAGTAGGCATGGCTTGGGAGGATGGTTGACGTAAGAGGGGAGGGAGTGGAGGAGAAGATGGGGAAGCGGGGGGATGGATTGAGGGATGGAGGAGAGGAAAGGATGGTGGAGACCATAAGACGATTGAGGGTGGCAGGTGGGTGGATGCAGGGAGGAGAAGAAGGAGAGTAGGCAGGCAGGGTTGGCTGTTCTGCTCCACTGGAGCCTAGCAGTGGATGTGGTAGTCAGACAAAAAGAGAGAGAGAGAGAGAGAGAGAGGAGAAAAAAGTTGGAGGGAGTAAGCAGGGTTGGATTATAAAGGGGTTTAAGGTAGTGGGTGTGGAAAGAGGCAATGGGTGGATCGTAGAGACAATTTGAGGCCTCCATCTTTGAGGTGTAGATAAATGTTTGAATATTTCAGCCAATTTCCTGCAATTCTATACATTTCTCCATGGAGCTGAGAGGAATTGTTTGTTTTAAATCTAATTACCTGCAATTCTATGCATTCAATTATTTTTGGTCTTTCACACACACACACACACACACACACACACACACACACACACACACACACACACACACACACGAATGGCCGATTAATAGGGGCCGATTTCAAGTTTTCATAATAAATCGGAAATTGTTCATTTTGGATACCGATTTTGCAGTTTTTTTTTTTTACACCTTTATTTAATCTTTATTTAACTAGGCAAGTCACTTAAAGAACACATTCTTATTTTCAATGACGGCCTAGAAACGGTGGGTTAACTGCCTTGTTCAGGGGCAGTACGACAGATTTTTACCTTGTCAGCTCAGGGATTCAATCTTGCAACCTTACGGTTAACTAGTCCAACGCTCTAATCACCTGCCTCACGAGGAGCCCGCCTGTTATGCAAATGCAGTAAGAAGCCAAGGTAAGTTGCTAGCTAGCATTAAACTTAATCATAATCACTAGTTATAACTACACATGGATGATATTACTAGTTTATCTAGCGTGTCCTGCGTTGCATATAGCGTGTCCTGCGTTGCATATGCAGTGCGCATTCGCGAAAAAGGACTATCGTTGCTCCAACGTGTACCTAACCATAAACATCAATGCCTTTCTTAAAATCAATACACAGAAGTATATATTTTTAAACCTGCATATTTAGCGAAAAGAAATCCAGGTTAGCAGGCAATATTAACCAGGTGAAATTGTGTCACTTCTCTTACGTTCATTGCACGCAGAGTCAATGTATATGCAACAGTTTGGGCCGCCTGGCTCATTGCGAACTAATTTGCCAGAAATGTATGTAATTATGACATAACATTGAAGGTTGTGCAATGTAACAGGAATATTTAGACTGATGGATGCCAAATATTAGATAAAATACGGAACGGTTCCGTATTTCACTGAAAGAATAAATGTTTTGTTTTCGAGATGATAGTCTCCGGATTCGACCATATTAATGACCTAAGGCTCATATTTCCGTGTGTTATGTTATAATTAAGTCTATGATTTGATAGAGCAGTCTGACTGAGCGATGGTAGGCACCAACAGGCTCATAAGCATTCATTCAAACAGCACTTTCGTGCGTTTTGCCAGCAGCTCTGCTGTTTATGAATTCAAGCCTATCAACTCCCGAGATTAGGCTGGTGTAACGATGTGATGTAAAATGGCTAGCTAGTTAGCGGGGTGCGCACTAATAGCATTGCAAAGGTCACTCGCTCTGAGATTTGGAGTAGTTGTTCCCCTTGCTCTGCACGGGTAACGCTGCTTTGAGGGTGGCTGTTGTCGATGTGTTCCTGGTTCGAGCCCAGGTAGGAGTGAGGAGAGGGATGGAAGCTATACTATTACACTAGCAATACTAAAGTGCCTATAAGAACATCCAATAGTCAAAGGTATATGAAATACAAATGGTATAGAGAGAACTCGTCCAATAATTCCTATAATAACTACAACCTAAAACTACTTACCAGGGAATATTGAAGACTCAGGTTAAAAGGAACCACCAGCTTTCAGTTTTCTTACATGGCACATATTGCACTTTTACTTTCTTCTCCAACACTTTGTTTTTGCATTATTTAAACCAAATTGAACATGATTCATTATTTATTTGAGGCTAAATAGATTTGTATTGATGTATTATATTAAGTTAAAATAAGTGTTCATTCAGTATTGTTGTAATTGTCATTATTACAAATACATTTAAAAAATAGGCCGATTAATCGGTATCTGCTTTTTTTGTCCTCCAATAATCGGTATTGAAAAATCATAAATCGGTCGACCTCTAATAAATACACACACACACACACACACACACACACACACACACACACACACACACACGTCCATTATCTCTTCTACAGACTTTATAACTGGTTTTAGTTGTTTAAGTTTACACTGAAAACGTTTTTCAATCCCGAAATGTACACACTGCTATTAAAAACCGCCCAAGGATTTCAATAGCAGGAAAATCCCTGGAAACAGAGGGGGGTTGGAGGGAAGGAGAGAGAAAGCCATAGGTCCTCAATGCCACCCGTGTCACAGCAGCACAACACAGTGTAGCTGAACCGAGACCCAACACGTCCATAAGAGTTATTGTCATACACCCTCTCAGCCAGGGCCTGCATGGGGCATTGCATCCCCATTCATAAGCTGCACTGGGAGGGGACAGAAAGACTAAGACGTGCAGTAAAATGACACCATATGTTTAAGACTTGCACCAAAAACGCTCTCAGTGTGACCAGTGGCATATTTAAAATAAAATAAATACATTTAGTAGACTTCACTGATGACTAGTCCATATGTGCTGAAACAGCCATTTCTTTCAGAATATCATTACTGGAACTCTAAGCAAACACTTCCAAAATAAAGCAGGACTTTTCTTCTCACTGTCTCCAACGGTACATTTTAGTGTGAATAATTCATTAAGGACTTCACTGGTAATGCAAACATCAACAGTGGGTCTCCCAGGACTAAACAAAATGACACATTAATATTTGATACAGACCTCAAAATAACAGCAGAGACAGCATAATGTTTGTACGAGGAAGGGAGGGGAGTGGGATATGATACACTGTAAAGGGCTTTGAACGTGTCAATACCATGGGTCTGCACTTCCTCTCGGTCTCTCTGTGATGTCACTTCCTGCTTCCTGTCAGAGTGGGCATCCAGGTGTAGGTAGAGAGAGACAGCTGAGTGGGCTGGCATGAGGCAGGAGGACAGTGTGCTAGCTAGAGTACAGCATGAATCATAACATTGTGATGACTAGGGTTGTTCCATCCCCATTCTATAGGCTGGGGTATAGTTTGTTATACGTCTACAGTTCTATCAGTCACACTTGAGCTCATTGATGGGATGTACGGGTAACTGCCAAAATAAAAGGAAACACTTGAGTAAATGAGGGATACAAAACATACTGAAAGCAGTTGCTTCCTGTTAATTAAGCAATTATCATCCCACCATGCTTAGAGTCATGTATTAAAAATGCCCAGTTGCCCATTACCTTGGCTAATATACCTAGAAGAGATCTCAGTGACCTTTAAAGAGGAGTCTCAAAGGAGCTCTGTCTGTCTGTCTGTCTGTCTGTCTGTCTGTCTGTCTGTCTGTCTGTCTGTCTGTCTGTCTGTCTGTCTGTCTGTCTGTCTGTCTGTCTGTCTGTCTGTCTGTCTGTCTGTCTGTCTGTCTGTCTGTCTGTCTGTCTGTCTGTCTGTCTGTCTGTCTGTCTGTCTGTCTGTCTGTCTGTCTGTCTGTCTGTCTGTCTGTCTGTCTGTCTGTCTGTCTGTCTGTCTGTCTGTCTGTCTGTCTGTCTGTCTGTCTGTCTGTCTGTCTGTCTGTCTGTCTGTCTGTCTGTCTGTCTGTCTGTCTGTCTGTCTGTCTGTCTGTGTGAGAATGGTGTTGCATCCCACCAACAGAATTCCAGATGCTTGTAGAATCTATGCCAAGGCACATTGAAGCTGTTCTGGCTCGTGGTGCCCCAATGCCATAGAAGAGATGCACCTGCCATACTGTAGAAGGCCATGAGAAGACGGGATCGTTTGAATGCAGTATTTCTGAAGTGAAACTAGGGCACGGAACGGTTGTGTGTCTAAATCAAATCAAATGTATTTATATAGCCCTTCGTACATCAGCTGATATCTCAAAGCGCTGTACAGAAAACCCCAAACAGCAAGCAATGCAGGAAGCAATGCAGGTGTAGAAGCACGGTGGCTAGGAAAAACTCCCTAGAAAGGCCAAAACCCAGAAACCTAGAGAGGAACCAGGCTATGTGGGGTGGCCAGTCCTCTTCTGGCTGTGCCGGGTGGAGATTATAACAGAACATGGCCAAGATGTTAAAATGTTCATAAATAGTCTAGTCTACTAACCACCATATACAGAGGTGAACAGACAGAGAGAGATTTACCTCAGATTACACAGACCCACAAAGAATTCGAAAGCAAATCCAATTTTGATAACTCCCATATTTAACAATTTGACAACTCCCATATTTACTGGGTGAAATACCACAGTGTGCCATCACAGCAGCAATGTTTGTGACCTGGTGCCACAAGAAAAGGGCAACCAGTGAAGAAGAAACACCATTGTAAATACAAACCATATTTATGTTAATTACTTTCCTTTTTGTACTTTAACTATTTGCATCATTACACCACCATATATATATATACGACATACAACAAACACTGTATATATAGACATACGACACTGTATGTAGACATACGACACTGTATGTAGACATACGACACTGTATGTAGACATACGACATACGACACTGTATGTAGACATACGACACTGTATATAGACATACGACACTGTATGTAGACATACGACACTGTATGTAGACATACGACACTGTATGTAGACATACGACACTGTATGTAGACATACGACACTGTATGTAGACATACGACACTGTATGTAGACATACGACACTGTATGTAGACATACACACTGTATGTAGACATACGACACTGTATGTAGACATACGACACTGTATGTAGACATACGACACTGTATGTAGACATACGACACTGTATGTAGACATACGACACTGTATGTAGACATACGACACTGTATGTAGACATACGACACTGTATGTAGACATACGACACTGTATGTAGACATACGACACTGTATGTAGACATACGACACTGTATGTAGACATACGACACTGTATGTAGACATACGACACTGTATGTAGACATACGACACTGTATGTAGACATACGACACTGTATGTAGACATACGACACTGTATGTAGACATACGACACTGTATGTAGACATACGACACTGTATGTAGACATACGACACTGTATGTAGACATACAACATACAACACTGTATATAGACGTACGACATACAACACTGTATATAGACATACAACATACAACACTGTATATAGACGTACGACATACAACACTGTATATAGACATACAACATACAACACTGTATATAGACATACGACACTGTATATAGACATACGACACTGTATATAGACATACGACATTTATTCTTCCGTGAGCAATGTTTTCTGTTCATTTTTTGTTATTTCACTTTTGTTTAATATCCATTTCACTTGTTTTGGCAATGTTAATAATTATAATAATATATATAATAATAATAATAATACGTTTCCCATGCCAATAAAGCCCTTAAATTAAAATTGAGAGAGAGAGAGAAACAGGCAGAAGTTTACAGAGAGGGAATGAAATATGGAAACCAGTGGGCAGATAGCTGCCTTTCTCTCTCTCTCCATCTCTCCTCTCCTACGCAGTTTGATTGCATACCTCCCTCTCTCTACCTGGCAGTGTGAGTCTTGCTGTATAATTCACAAACAGCAGCCAGGTCACTAATTTCACTCTCTGTAGCAGAGTAGATATGTCAGGTTGTAGTCGTGTTCATAGTATCCACAAGCAGCCCCTGTGTGTGTGTGTGTGTGTGTGTGTGTGTGTGTGTGTGTGTGTGTGTGTGTGTGTGTGTGTGTGTGTGTCTTTGTCCTGGATATGTGTGGATAAATGACAGCGAGAGATGAGTGGCGTGGTCGGGTCAGGGTGAGAGAGAGCCACATCCACCATCATTACACAGACATTTTATGTCACTGGAAGGGAGAGAGGCTCTAATCAAACCTCAATCACTAATACCTGGAAGAGCATGTATGCTCTGCTGGGCTGGCTTTCCCCACTAATGTGACCTCATCAGGCGCACACGTGTGCGTGCAAGCGTGTGTGTGTGTGTGTGTGTGTATGTGTGTGTGTGTGTGTCTGTGTGTATAGCCTCTGTAAAGTTCCAGCCTCTCTGTGTCCCCTGAGAGTTGTCTCTCAGACGAGGCAGAAGAGAGGATGTTGCTGTCATTTTAAACATCCTGTTTAAAGCATAGAGCTCTAGCAGCAAGGCATTCATCTTCAGATGACACATCTCGGTCCACTGATGCTGCATTCACTTAGCATATCTCAGGTGACATATTACCGCAGGCTAAATCAATGGTAAAACCCCAGCATTTTGTAATGACAGTCTGCAATTGGCACGTTGATGTTGTCATTTTGTTTTCAGGCCAGGACACATTGTATCGATCGATCGATGCAGACTGAAACAAAATACTAATTTACAACAACATGAATGAACCTCAATATATAAAGCACAATACATCAATTTCATGTGTAATAGAACATGCTGTAAAATGTGCAAAGTCGTAATGGATCACGGATTACTTTCTAATCTACCTCCAGTGCGTCCTGAAATGGAAGGCAATCTCATGTCACGAAGGAGACAGTGTGACAACCATTGTTCGGGAGAGAGACTTTGTGAGCTAAAAAGGCCAGGAGTGATGAATCAGATTCACTGTCAGTCATACAATGACCACTCACTCTAACTACTGTTTGCAGATATGTTTTCCACATGACTGCTCTGCTGCTGAACTGGTGCCGTGCGTGCGTGCGTGCGTGCGTGCGTGCGTGCGTGCGTGCGTGCGTGTGTGTCTCTATCCATCTGCCTGCCTGTCTGTCTGTAGCACCTCTTGGTGAGACTACAGGAAAATACCAGTTTCCAACCATAGAACGTATCACTAAGAGTCGAAGCAGACAGTCACATCCTTACAAATGGATCTGAGAGCATTACGAGTCGAGACTCATCTCGGTGAATGTGCTGTAGTGTATAATACAATTGCCTGGGAGGACAAAAAAAAAAAAACCCTCACTATAATTGAGTCTCCCGCACATTAAAATGTCAGAGAGAAAGGACAGGGAACAGGCTCATCGACAGAGTGGGATGAAATAATGAGGGAGGAGAAGGGGATGAAGCTCATTATGAGTTTAAGAAACGGGTCGCCTGACCTTAATCGTAAACAGCGAGTTTGCGGTGAGTAAGATGTTGCTAGGGGCAACCAGGCCATTCAAGCTCAGTGTCTGAGTCTCAGATAGTTTGGAGTAGTATAGTGCACTACTTTGATAAGTAGGGATAAATGGGCAGAGTGGAAAGTAGTGCACTATATGGGAAATAGGCACTGAAAAGTGGGTAACTATATGGGAATGTCATTTGACATTCCCGTGTATTTTCCCTTCTTCATGCAGTACCTCTATACTGCTCCAACTGGAATCCTGCATTTAGGTTCTACAGCCAGGAAGAGTCATGCTATGCTGAACTGATCCCCTCAAGAATTCCACAAGAGAAGAAATGCTATTGAGAGGGGAGGTGCCAACGGGAAGGGGAAGAGGAATAGTGGTGCGTGTAATGAAGGCATGGGATTAGATGCATGTTGTGATTCAGCTGCACGACATCAAAGAGAGAGAGAGAGATGCTTCGTTACCAAATCCAATAAGATGAAGGTGACAGACAAGCTGACTGAGTAGAGATTCTACCCAGCTGATTCTTGCTACCTAACTTCTAGGTTCTCTCCTCCAGACATACTAGTTCTACTGATTGTCAGGCTCTGTCACAATGCACATGGGGAAATTCAAAAAAACTATTTCAGTCAAGTGAATCAGACAGCAGCGGTTAAAGCTCTCTTGCCTGACAGAGCTTTCAGAGACCTTATGCCCCTCATACACACAGCTGGCCTGGAGGAGACGCACACGCGCACACGGCAATGAGATTCTGCATGCTCTAACTGCCTCTCTGTCAGTCAGAATCAGGCCCAGTGGTTAGATTACATAACTGTGTACGTGTGTGTACGTGTGTGTGTGTGTATGTGTGTACGTGTACGTGTGTGTGTGTGTGTGTGTGTGTGTGTGTGTGTGTGTGTGTGTGTGTGTGTGTGTGTGTGTGTGTGTGTGTGTGTGCATAACTAGACATCCTCCCGGCTGTATGCACGGCTGAAAGACCATGGGAATAACCACTCCGAGCTAAAAATCCACTCTCTTTTTGCCATTCTGTTGCCTGAATAGGTTTGAGACTGAAGGAGTACGGACATGAAAAAAGGACACTTGGATCAATTCTCTCTCGTGTCTGTTAAAGGAAAAAATGTAAATGTTCCCTGTCTGTTCTGTTTAAAAGCACGCTGACACCCAGGCTCAAGGTGTAGACACGGCGAAGTCTCCTTATATTTGAGTGTAAACGACCTCAGCCAAGAGGTCTGGATCTTTATGGCAGGCACAAGGAGGACATTGCTGCTTGCTGGTTCAAGCCCCTCTCCGGCCGTTCCCCCTGAATCGCTGCAATGGTACGGCTATTGCCTTCCCTCGTCGTTGTGAGTAATGTTGACTGGATGAGAGACAAAAGTGTCTGCAACTCGGGATTACATTCACAGCTCTGTTAAGGCTGTTACGACTGAACGACAGGCTTTCTCTCCAACCCACACAATATAATAGCTGTCCTGCAATAAACCCCTCTGTTTGGACTATCAATCATCACCAAGCGACAGCAGGTTCTGGTTCCTATTGTTTTATATCTGGTGAGGTCAGCCCATGTAAGATCCTTTCTCCTCACACCGGAGTCACACACACACGCACACACACACACACGCAGACAGATCAACTGTCAAATTAATAATACCCGTTTGATGTTTCGGTGTGTGTGTGTATGTGTGTGGTGACAAACACATCCAAGTGTAATGGAAAAATAGCATTATCATAGCATACCATTATCATAGCATTATCATAGCATAACATTATCATAGTAATACACAGTCCAGCATTGTAATGGATGGATTGTAATGCTAATGCATAATGGATAATATGTAAATGGTTCTTTACCAGGTGTTCAAAGTGCTTTATATTGTACGGGCCACAATGTTAATCAGATAGTATGAAAATACAAGGCAAAGAGAGAACTGAGACAGAGACAAATGGTAATAAAATTAAACCTTGCACTCATTATGTAAATGTTCCAGACAATTATCAGCCACAATCAGACCTGCCTGCAGTCCCCATGACTACGGACCAAACACGTGTGTGTCTCTTTCTCTTCTGTGTGCGTGCATGTGCACACAAGTACGTGCGTACCTGAGGACAACTGCATACTACGAAGTGGAAGAAGGATAACTGTGAGCCAGCCAGCCAACCAACATTCCTTTTCCTAAAATCACAGATATTTTTTCCTTCCCGCCTAGACCCAGGGGATATATCAGACGGCCCGGAACCTTTTATTCTGGCTACAACAAGTCCCAGGCAAATAACGTTTCAAAGAGGAACCGCTATGCCTCCGTATCATTATGCAAGAGTTAGCAGCCATGCTGCGTTCACCTTGACAGCTCGTGTGTGTACGTGTGTGTGTGTACGTGTGTACGTGTGTGTGTGTACGTGTGTGTGTGAGTGTGTACGTGTGTGTGTGTACGTGTGTGTGTGTGTGTGAACGTGTGTGTGTACGTGTGTGTGTGAGTGTGTACGTGTGTGAACGTGTGTGTGAACGTGTGTGTGTACGTGTGTGTGTATGTGTGTGTGTATGTGTGTGTGTGAGTGTGTCCGTGTGTGTGTGAGTGTGTACGTGTGTGTGTGAGTGTGTACGTGTGTGTGTGTGTGTGAGTGTGTACGTGTGTGTGTGAGTGTGTACGTGTGTGTGTGAGTGTGTACGTGTGTGTGTGAGTGTGTACGTGTGTGTGTGAGTGTGTACGTGTGTGTGTGAGTGTGTACGTGTGTGTGTGTACGTGTGTGTACGTGTGAGTGTGTACATGCGTGCGTGCGTGCGTGCGTGCATGCGTGCGTGCGTGCGTGTGTGTCATCTTGGCCATGTTCTGTTATCTCCACCCGGCACAGCCAGAAGAGGACTGGCCACCCCTCATAGCCTGGTTCCTCTCTAGGTTTTGTTTTTCCTAGCCACCGTGCTTCTACGCTTGCTGTTTGGGGTTTTAGGCTGGGTTTCTGCACAGCACTTTGAGATATCAGCTGATGTACGAAGGGCTTTATAAATACATTTGATTTGATTTGTGTGTGTGTGTGTGTGCTAGCCCAGTCATCTTCCTTCCATAACATCACAGCTGGGCTCTCAGTGTGTGCGTTGGTACATTTGTGAGTGTGTTTTTGTGTGTGCTTAGCTAGCAGTCTCCTTCCTCAGCAGCTAAGAGCAGCTCTCAGATCAGAGACACAGGTCCCTTGCTTCTGAAACGTACCACACAGTGTCACTGTGGACAAACATGAGAAAGGAAACTAAAGAAACGGGAGAGGAAGAAAACATGAGAGGAAATTAAAGAAACGGGAGAGGAGGAAAATATGAGAGAGGAAACTAAAGAAAAGGGAGAGGAGGAAAATATGAGAGGGGAAACTAAAGAAACAGGAGAGGAGAAAAATATGAGAGGAGGAAAACATGAGAGGAAACTAAAGAAACGGGAGAGGAGGAAAACATGTGAGAGGCATCTAAAGAAACAGGAGAGGAGGAAAACATGGGAGAGGAAACTAAAGAAACGGGGGAGGAGGAAAACATGACAGAGGAAAATAAAGAAACAGGAGAGGAGGAAAACATGAGAGAGGAAACTAAAGAAAAGGGAGAGGAGGAAACATGAGAGAGGAAACTAAAGAAAAGGGAGAGGAGGAAACATGAGAGAGGAAACTAAAGAAAAGGGAGAGGAGGAAAACATGAGAGGAAACTAAAGAAACAGGAGAGGAAGACAACATGAGAGAGGAAACTAAAGAAAAGGGAGAGGAGGAAAACATGAGAGGAAACTAAAGAAACAGGAGAGGAAGAAAACATGTGAGAGGCAACTAAAGAAACGGGAGAGGAGGAAAATATGAGAGAGGAAACTAAAGAAACAGGAGAGGAGGAAAATATGAGATGAGGAAAACATGAGAGAGGAAACTAAAGAAACAGGAGAGGAAGAAAACATGTGAGAGGCAACTAAAGAAACGGGAGAGGAGGAAAACATGAGAGAGGAAACTAAAGAAACAGGAGAGGAAGAAAACATGTGAGAGGCAACTAAAGAAACGGGAGGAGGAGGAAAACATGAGAGGAAACTAAAGAAACAGGAGAGGAAGACAACGAGAGAGGAAACTAAAGAAACGGGAGAGGAAGAAAACATGAGAGGCAACTAAAGAAACGGGAGGAGGAGGAAAACATGAGAGAGGAAACTAAAGAAACGGGAGAGGAAGAAAACATGAGAGAGGCAACTAAAGAAACGGGAGGAGGAGGAAAACATGAGAGGAAACTAAAGAAAAGGAGAGGAAGACAACGAGAGAGGAAACTAAAGAAACGGGAGAGGAGGAAAACATGAGAGGAAACTAAAGAAACAGGAGAGGAAGACAACATGAGAGAGGCAACTAAAGAAACGGGAGGAGGAGGAAAACATGAGAGGAAACTAAAGAAACAGGAGAGGAAGACAACGAGAGAGGAAACTAAAGAAACGGGAGAGGAGGAAAACATGAGAGGAAACTAAAGAAACGGGAGGAGGAGGAAAACATGAGAGGAAACTAAAGAAAAGGGAGAGGAGGAAAACATGAGAGGAAACTAAAGAAATGGGAGAGGAGGAAAACATGAGGAAACTAAAGAAACGGGAGAGGAGGAAAACATGAGAGGAAACTAAAGAAACGGGAGAGGAGGAAAACATGAGAGGAAACTAAAGAAACGGGAGAGGAGGAAAACATGAGGAAACTAAAGAAATGGGAAAGGAGGAAAACATGAGAGAGGAAACTAAAGAAAAGGAGAGGAAGACAACGAGAGAGGAAACTAAAGAAACGGGAGATGAGGAAAAACATGAGAGAGGAAACTAAAGAAACAGGAGAGGAAGAAAACATGTGAGAGGCAACTAAAGAAACAGGAGAGGAGGAGGAAAACATGAGAGGAAACTAAAGAAACGGGGGAGGAGGAAAACATGAGAGAGGAGAGGAGGAAAACATGAGGAAACTAAAGAAAAGGAGAGGAAGACAACGAGAGAGGAAACTAAAGAAACGGGAGAGGAGGAAAACATGAGAGGAAACTAAAGAAACGGGAGGAGGAGGAAAACATGAGAGGAAACTAAAGAAATGGGAAAGGAGGAAAACATGAGAGAGGAAACTAAAGAAAAGGAGAGGAAGACAACGAGAGAGGAAACTAAAGAAACGGGAGATGAGGAAAAACATGAGAGAGGAAACTAAAGAAACAGGAGAGGAAGAAAACATGTGAGAGGAAACTAAAGAAACAGGAGAGGAGGAAAACATGAGGAAACTAAAGAAAAGGGAGAGGAGGAAAATATGAGAGAGGAAAACATGAGGGGAAACTAAAGAAACAGGAGAGGAGGAAAATATGAGAGGAGGAAAACATGAGAGAGGAAACTAAAGAAACGGGAGAGGAGGAAAATATGAGAGAGGAAACTAAAGAAACAGGAGAGGAGGCAACATGAGAGAGGAAACTAAAGAAACGGGAGAGGAGGAAAACATGAGAGGAAACTAAAGAAACGGGAGAGGAGGAAAACATGAGAGAGGAAACTAAAGAAATGGGAGAGGAGGAAAACATGAGAGAGGAAACTAAAGAAACAGGAGAGGAGGCAAACATGAGAGAGGAAACTAAAGAAACGGGAGAGGAGGAAAACATGAGAGAGGAAACTAAAGAAACAGGAGAGGAGGAAAAACATGAGAGAGGAAACTGAAGAAACAGGAGAGGAAGAAAACAAGAGAGAGCAAACTAAAGAAACAGGAGAGGAGGAAAAAGAGCTGTGGTTGCCCTACAGCTCACACCACCAGGAGGAACTGTGGTGAATATTAACACAACAGACCATATTCACACCGCCTGGGGTCAGGCTGTGTGAAAGGGGATAATGTATTACGAAGAAGATGTGAGGGATTTGGAAGATCATTGCTGATGGACCTTTGGGGAAACAAGAGTATATCTACAGGATAGTAATGTAGGCCGCTAAATCTCTGTTTTCAGAACATTTCAGCAAGGAGCTAAGTCCCTGTAGGTTAGCGTGGGGAATGAGGTACCTGGAAGCACACTCCAACATTCTACCAGAAGACACAATTTATTCTGCAAAAAAATGCATCACTTTATAGTTTTGGCCTTGGAGAAAGAATCTGTCTTTTAACATCACACCTCAACAACACCCGTCAGTCAACTAAGGATAGAAGCTGAGCCACGAACAGAAATGAGACCTTTAGAGCTTCACTCAAACACTTGACGATAAACACATAGAGAACAGAAGCTTTCCATCTCCCCTCGAGAAGTAAAATCAACCTTATTAAATGATTACATTTCCGTACGGCACGCACACACATCTGCACCTCATTAGCATCAGCAAACAGCTCTTCTGCAAAGAAGAGAATCGACCGTAACAATTACATTTCATTACCTTCCCCTCTCCCAGTGGGTCCATTGGTTTCCACTTACTCAAACACAAATGTGATTTCACTCAGGTGCCACGACGACGCTTCATATCAGACGTCTTTATTGTGGTAGCAGTTGGATTCACAGCGGTCCGGTCTGTCTGTTTACCTGACAAATATCATCATTAAGTTGCCAAGGCAACGGGGTGGGGATTACAGAGGCATTTTAACTGCCATCTGAAACGTCTTCTCTTCTCTCACTGTAGGAAGTCAGAGGCTTTTAACAATAACAGATTGAGGAAAATAACTACGTTGCCTCGTCTCATCTACAGTTGAAGTCAACCACTCCACAAATGTTTTGTTAACAAACTATAGTTTTGGCTACTTTGTGCATGACACAGGTCATTTTTACAACAATTGTTTACGCAAAGATTATTTCACTTAAAATTCACTGTATCACTATTCCGGTAGGTCAGAAGTTTACATACACTAAGTTGACTGTGCATTTAAACAGCTTGGAAATTTTTTTTAAATTGATTCATTGCCTTTAGAAGCTTCAGGTAGGCTAATTGACAAAATGTGAGTCAATTGGAGGTGTACCTGTGGATGTATTTCAAGGCCTACCTTCACACTCAGTTCAATCAAAATCAAAATAAATCAGCCAAACGCCTGAAGGTACCACGTTCATCTGTACAAACAATAATATGCAATAATATGCAAGTATAAACACCACAGGACCACGCAGCAGTCAAACCGCTCAGGATGGAGATGCGTTCTGTCTCCTAGAGTTGAGCGTACTTTGGTGAGAAAAAGGGCAAATCAATCCCAGAACAACAGCGAAGGACCTTGTGAAGATGCTGGAGGAAACCGGTATAAAAGTATCTATATCCACAGTAAAACGAGTCCTATATCAACATAACCTGAAAGGCCACTCAGCAAGGAAGAAGCCACTGCTCCAAAACAGCCATTAAAAAGCCAGACTATGGTTTGCAACTGCACATGGGGACAAAGATCGTACTTTTTGGAGAAATGTCCTCTGGTTCGATGATTTTTTTTTTTTTACCGTTTGGCCATAATGACCATTGTTATGTTTGGAGGAAAAAGGGGGAGGCTTGCAAGCCGAAGAACCCCATCCCAACCGGGAAGCACCGGGGTGGCAGCATCATGTTGTGGAAGTGCTTTGCTGCAGGAGGGACTGGTGCACTTCACAAAATAGATGGCATCATGAGGAAGTAAAATTATGTGGATATATTGAAGCAACATCTCAAGACATCAGTCAGGAAGTTAAAGCTTGGTCGCAAATGGGTTTTACAAATAGACAATGACCCCCAGCATACTTCCAAAGTTGTGGCAAAATGGACAACAAGGTCAAGGTATTGGAGTGGCCATCACAAAGCCCAGACCTCAATCCTAGAAAATTTAGAAAATGTGTGGGCAGAACTGAAAAAGCGTATGCGAGCAAGGAGGCCTACAAACCTGACTCAGTTACAATAGCTCTGTCAGGAGGAAGGGGCCAATATTCACCCAACTTATTGTGTGAAGCTTGTGGAAGGCTACCTGAAACGTTTGACCCAAGTTAAACAATATAAAGGCAATGCTACCAAATACTAATTGAATGTATGTGAACTTCTGACCCAATGGGAATGTGATGAAAGAAATAAAAGCTGAAATAAATCGTTCTCTCTACTATTATTCTGACATTTCACATTCTTAAAATAAAGTGGTGATCCTAATTGACCTAAAACAGGGATTTCTTTACCAGGATTAAACGTCAGGAATTGTGAAAAACTGAGTTGAAATGTATTTGGCTAAGGTATATGTAAACTTCCGACTTCAACTGTATAGTTAGGAGTTTTAAACGATCTCACCAAATGATCCTCTAAATGAACCCTCAACATCAGAGAAGATTCAGTGTGGAATGACAATACAGTAGCCTGCAGGAGATTATTTTCACCCCTAGCCTGATTACACAGCACGGGGGCTGCTGTTAATGGTGTGTTCCTGGGGGAACCAAAATAGAGTACAAGACCATTATATGATATGGAGAACTAGAGCCAGAGTGGAGGGAGTTTTGGGGCTTGGTTTCACATAGCCGCACAGCACAGAGATGGTTGCACAATCACACCTTAAAACCTGTTGCGACTCTAGGGGCTGTATTTTCATTTTTGGATAAAAAACGTTCCCGTTTTAAACAAGATATTTTGTCATGAAAAGATGCTCGACTATGCATATAATTGACAGCTTTGGATAGAAAACACTCTGACGTTTCCAAAACTGCAAAGATATTGTCTGTGAGTGCAACAGAACTGATGTTACAGGCGAAGTGCCACATTCTTTGAAACCGCCTCATGCCAATGACTCCTTATATGGCTGAGAATGAGCTACGAATGAGCTTCAATTTTCTACGTATTCCCCAAAGTGTCTACAGCATTGTGACATCTTTTTACACATTTATGTTGAAGAATAGCCTTAAGGGACCACATTTAGCAAGTGGTCCCATGATGGCTCCCGCAGAAAATCTTGGGTAATGTACACAAGTAGCCTTTTTTCCAATCGCTTCTTATGAGAAACCAATTGTCCCGACGGATATATTATCGAATAGATATGTGAAAAACACCTTGAGGATTGATTCTAAACAACGTTTGCCATGTTTCTGTCGATATTATGGAGCTAATTTGGAAAAAAGTTAGGCGTTGTAGTGACTGCATTTTCCGGTCGATTTCTCAGCCAAACGTGAAGAACAAACGGAGCTATTTCGCCTACAAAAATAATATTTTTGGAAAAAAGGAACATTTGCTATCTAACTGGGAGTCTCCTGAGTGAAAACATCCAAAGTTCTTCAAAGGTAAATGATTTAATTTGATTGCTTTTCTTATTTTCGTGAAAATGTTGCCTGCTGGTAGCAGAGCCTAGCCATAGCTTTATGCCATGATAGACTTACACAAATGCTTGTCTAGCGTTGGCTGTAAAGCATATTTTGAAAATCTGAGATGACAGTGTGATTAAAAAAAGGCTAAGCTGTGTCTCAATATATTTATTTTGTGATTTTCATGAATAGGAAGATTTTCTAGGAAGATTTATGTCCGCTGCGTTATGCTAATTAGTTTGAGGCTATGGTTACGCTCCCGCATGCGGGTTTGAGAGTCATGAGAAGTTAACTGCATTCAGCTCGACAGCTCCCCCTATCTCTTAGTCTCTCCTGGGAGTGTATGTATTTGTCTGTGTGTGTTTTCCCTGTGGCAATCTCTGTCCAATGACAGAGAGACACAGTGCGTGTGTTACAGACAGAGTGTGTGTGTGTGTGTTGACAGTGTTTGTGTGTTCGTGCGCGTGCGCGTTCGTGTGTGTTCTCTGCTGTGGTCTCCAGAAAGCGTCTATCAGTGAGTAGGCTGTAGGCAGCAGACACAGGTAGACAGGCTGTAAGAGGTCTCTACAGACTCATTACAGATGAGGCAGGCAGGCAGCATTGAGAGAGACTAACTGTGTTATCTGAAACTCCTCCCCGCACACACACCCGCACACAAATATGCAGTAATTAGGCAAAAATGTAAAACAGCTGTCATTAGTCTAAAATTGCTCATGGCAAAAATGAAACTCTCAGCCCATCATGTATTGTCCTTGGTGCATCAGTGGTCTGTCATTCCCTGACAACGAAGTTATTTTTACTAATAGGTGTATATAATTGATAGCAATGTCAAAATAGTTCCCCAAAAACGACACTCCTGTAACGCGTTCATCTTAATGGTTCTATATAATTACTGTATAGTAAGTGACAGATGTCAACGCACCTGTGTGCTGAATTTAACAGCACTTAAAAATACACTACACAGCGTAGTGTGTGTGGACACCCCTTAAAATGAGTGGATTCGGCTATTACAGCCACACCCGTTGCTGACAGGTGTATAGAATCGCGCACACAGCCATGCAATCTCCATAGACAAACATTGGCAGTAGATTGGCCCGTACTGAAGAGCACAGTGACTTTCAACGTGCCACCGTCATAGGATGCCACCTTTCCAACAAGTCAGTTCGTCAAATTTCTGACCTGCTAGAGCTGCTCCGGTCAACTGTAAGTGCTGCTATTGTGAAGTGGAAACGTCTAGGAGCAACAACAGCTCATTCACGAAGCCACACAAGCTCACAGAACGGGACGGCCGAGTGCTGAAGCATGTACAAAAAAAATGTGTCTGTCCTCGATTGCATTACACACTACCAAACTGCAATGTCAGCACAAGAACTGTTCGTCGGAAGCTTCATGAAATGGGTTTTGATGGCCGAGCAGCCGCACACAAGCCTAAGATCACCATGCGCAATTCCAACGTTGGCTGGAGTGGTGTAAAGCTCTTCCGCCATTGGACTCTGGAGCAGTGAAAATGCGTTCTCTGGAGTGATGAATCACTCTTCACCATCTGGCAGTCCGACGGACTTTGGCGGATGCAAGGAGAATGCTACCTGCCCGAATGCATAGTGCCAACTGTACAGTTTGGTGGGGCTGTTTTTCTTGGTTCAGGCTCCTTAGTTCCAGTGAAGGGATATCT